>NW_027509039.1:0-5000 GCF_051911475.1 Siphateles boraxobius
TCTCTCTCTCTCTCTCTCCCTCTCCCTCTCCTGACGTCAGGTCGAGACACATCCGCTCATCATGATAGAGAGTTACAGGAGTGACGTGGGCTCGTGTGTGTGTGTGTGTGTGTGTGTTTGTTCCTGTGCTACGGCTGTGTGTTTGTTTGGTTAGCGCTGGTTTATTGATGCTACGCTTCAGCTCTGCGAGGGAATGTTTCAGTAAATACACAGAGACGCGTCGAGCAGAACTGCAACATCCACAACACTGAACTCTAGCGGGTTATTTTGGCTTATTACACGGCTCTGTGGAATACTTGATCCTGATTGGTCAATCGCACCATCTAGCGGTTTATTATTCCCAGATAGGAATAATTTTTCTTTGTGAAAGTTTTGCGTTTAAACACCTAACAAAATATTTCAGATCAAGATTTTGTGTCTAATTATTTACTTGTGTAGCAAGTATCCGTGTAATAAACGGGATAATGTACATCCAGCCAGTTATTATCTCAGAATAAACCCCCTTCAGGTGTGTGTGTGTGTGTGTGTGTGTGTGTGTGTGTGTGTGTGTGTGTGTGTGTGTGTGTGTGTGTGTGTGTGTGTGTGTGTGTGTGTGTGTGTGTGTGTGTGTGTGTGTGTGTGTGTGTATCCTGATCACCCTGTCGGGTTTATTCTGAGATAACAACCGCTTGAATCTACATTATCCCTTCCTTGTTTTTCATCTGAAGTGTTTATTTAATGTGTGTTTGGGTTAGTGTGAAGATGTGTGTGTGCTCACGGTGTGTGTGTCCTGTGTTTGTGTGTTTCCGCAGGTAAACGGCCACACCAGTGCCAGATCTGCAAGAAAGCCTTCAAACACAAACACCATCTGATCGAACACAGTCGGCTGCACTCGGGAGAGAAGCCGTATCAGTGCGACAAATGCGGGAAGCGCTTCTCACACTCGGGATCGTACTCGCAACACATGAACCACAGATACTCGTACTGCAAACGGGAAGCGGAGGAGCGGGAAGCGGCCGAACGGGAATCCCGGGAAAAGGGTCTCATGGAGCCGACCGAGCTTCTCCTGAACCGGGCGTTTCTACAGGGAATCCCGCCCGGATACCCGGATCACCCGGAGCGAGAGCCAATCCTGCGGGACGGGAGCATCCGGGAACAAGCGTTCGGGAAGATGAGCCGACGGGATGAAGAGTTCGAGGAGGAGGAGGAGGAGAGCGAGAACAAGAGCATGGACACGGATGCGGACACCATGCGGGATGAGGAGGAGAACGGGGAGCACTCATTGGACGAGAGCTCCGTGGACGGGAAGAACGAATCCAAGTCGGATCACGAGGACGGCGTGTAGTACGGGTGTGGAGAAGAGACGCGGAAATGCTGAGCGTACTCCGGCTTTGTGTCCCGAGTCCAGTCTCAAAATTAAGTGAGTTGATGCTTAAAAAGCAAAAACAAAAAAGCAAAATGATCATTTATCTTACCCCATTGATGGATCATTTTACTTGTTTTAAGCAACAACTCACTTAATTTAGTTTTATTTACACAGAAAACAAGACATAATATCTCATGGCATTTACTACTTTAGTAAATGCTTCCTGATTTAAGAATTTGTTTTTATATTTGGACTGGAAACGAGACAGAAATACTCAGTAAAGAAAGCATTTTTTGCAGTGATGCATATGCAAAAATGAAGAAGAAAAAAAATAGATGAAGTTTTAAAAATTGTACAGTATTAAGGCCTAAAATATGTGTGGTGCTACCATCCTAAAATCATGTGTTCCATAGTATTTATAGCACAAACTAGTAACTTGTACAAAAAAAGAAAAAATTGCACTCTGCTTCTATAATCACTACGAGAACGATGAAATATTTGCCCTTGTATATTTATACAGTGTTAAAAACCGAGATCAGTATTTAAAGTGTTTCCACACACACACACACACACACACACACACACACACACACACACACACACACACACACACACACACACACACACACACACACACACACACACACACACACACACACACACACACACACACACACACACACACACACAGTTTTAGGCCTGACTCTTGTGAAGGACCGTAACAGTATTTCCGTTTGTTCCTGTGTGTTCGGAGAGAGAACGAAGCCTTCGGACGGTTGTTGCCTTATATGCAAACCTGTAATTCAGCTCGTTTCTAAAGTGCCAACCACGATCAGTATTAGAGGAGTATAATCTCAAACACACACACACACACACACACACACTCTCTCCGAATCAGACGTTCGCTCTTTCCTTTACAACGACCTTTGTGCAATTTCAATCTCAGTATTAAAACCAAACCGGTTTGCAACGACAGAATTGCATCCTTTTATTTGTAGGTTTAAATAACATCTTATTTATGTGGCCCATTTTGTATCTCCTGATTTTATTTATTTCATACTGTACAGTACAGTATTATAGTTCTTCAATAAATAGATCTATTTTAGTAAAATGGAACCTGGAGTTGTTGATGAGAGCATTTATTGTGTTTAAAACATTAATTGTGAAATGCAAATTTCATTTTATGTTTTGTCTTTGTTTTTTGTTTTCTTCTTTTATTTTCCAGTTACTGGAAATTCCAAAAAATTTGGGGACTTTTGATACAATCTTGTGAGAACACTGTATTTTCAACCGCGAAACAGAGAAGAGATTCGGTTGAACTTCTATGTATGATATCATGACTGAAAACACACCAATCTTTCCTGAAATGTCTTTGTAAGAGTATTATGGACTTTTTAATTTGTAATTTCTCTTGGAAATGACCATGCTCAAATAAAAGTAGCCAAATTAAAGACCTTTTCAAGAACGAGTGTGAGTGGATTCTCATGCGTATGTTTGTGTTTTAGAGGACACATTATTCTCTGTCTTTGACTTCTCGAATCTTCACCTTTCAGAGGTGATTCTCAGCTTTAGATATTCCTAATCTTCACAGCCGATGAAGGCCGGCAGGTTTTCAATGAACTCTTCAAATAAAGAGCCGAGAACCTGTCGAACAAAGAGAGAGACTGACAGAGAGACACAGAGGGACAGCTTAAAGTGTCTCCAGTGTTCCTGCAGCATATGCATATGAAAGACCAGATCAAACGCTCACACACACACACACACACACACACACACACACACACACTGAACGATCCGTATCTCTCCTGACCGCACCTGATCAATTGAGTTTGCAAATGAATAAAAGTGCTGAAGATGAACGTCGGTGGCTTTCATCTCGTCAGAAACTGTTTATTGACTGTTTTTACAATGTTGCCGAACACTTGAGATTTAAACTGGTTACATACAATAAAAACAATAATACTAAGTACGTATGTTTATACGTTAAAAACGATGGTCTTTTTTTTTTTCAATTCAAACATAAACACACCGAACTGCAAAAAAGGTAATCCTTTACAATAAGCTTCATTAGTTAACGAACTCAGAATAAACAATACATATACAGCATTTATTAATCTTATTTAATGTTAATTTAAAAATTTACTAATACATTATTTAAATCAAAGGTTGTATTTGTTAACATTAGTTAATGCACTGTGAACAAACATGAACAAAGATTTGTTTTGCTCATTGTTAGATCATGTCAGTTCATACATTATAACTAATGAACCTTATTGTAAAGTGTTACAAAAAAAACCTGCTGAACATTTACAGAATTATTCTTCATTGAAATTCTACTAAAAAACTGCACAATTTTACAAAAAAAGTCTGACATGTTTCTACTATAATTCTCATTTCTTCGTTATAATTCAATGATTCATAATTAAAGAAAAAGTTCATAATTCCAGCAGTCAGTAATATCACACACTCCTGAACAGATTTACTGTCCACTCTTTTCTTACGCGTGTGTGTGTGTGTGTGTGTGTGTGTGTGTGTGTGTGTGTGTGTGTGTGTGTGTGTGTGTGTGTGTGTGTGTCTGTGTAATATTCACTTCACGTCCACGGGATGAAGCAGCAGTGACACACACACACACTCACACTCACACACACACGCACACACACACACACACACACACACACACACTCACACACAAACGCACACACAAGCGCACACACACACACACACACACACACACACACACACACACACACACACACACACACACACACACACACACACACACACACACACACACACACACACACACACACACACACAGTTTTAGGCCTGACTCTTGTGAAGGACCGTAACAGTATTTCCGTTTGTTCCTGTGTGTTCGGAGAGAGAACGAAGCCTTCGGACGGTTGTTGCCTTATATGCAAACCTGTAATTCAGCTCGTTTCTAAAGTGCCAACCACGATCAGTATTAGAGGAGTATAATCTCAAACACACACACACACACACACACACACTCTCTCCGAATCAGACGTTCGCTCTTTCCTTTACAACGACCTTTGTGCAATTTCAATCTCAGTATTAAAACCAAACCGGTTTGCAACGACAGAATTGCATCCTTTTATTTGTAGGTTTAAATAACATCTTATTTATGTGGCCCATTTTGTATCTCCTGATTTTATTTATTTCATACTGTACAGTACAGTATTATAGTTCTTCAATAAATAGATCTATTTTAGTAAAATGGAACCTGGAGTTGTTGATGAGAGCATTTATTGTGTTTAAAACATTAATTGTGAAATGCAAATTTCATTTTATGTTTTGTCTTTGTTTTTTGTTTTCTTCTTTTATTTTCCAGTTACTGGAAATTCCAAAAAATTTGGGGACTTTTGATACAATCTTGTGAGAACACTGTATTTTCAACCGCGAAACAGAGAAGAGATTCGGTTGAACTTCTATGTATGATATCATGACTGAAAACACACCAATCTTTCCTGAAATGTCTTTGTAAGAGTATTATGGACTTTTTAATTTGTAATTTCTCTTGGAAATGACCATGCTCAAATAAAAGTAGCCAAATTAAAGACCTTTTCAAGAACGAGTGTGAGTGGATTCTCATGCGTATGTTTGTGTTTTAGAGGACACATTATTCTCTGTCTTT
>NW_027509039.1:12500-27500 GCF_051911475.1 Siphateles boraxobius
GAGTTGTTTTTACTTCATTAAAAGCGTAGTCTAGAGCCCACGAGAACTCTCACGCTGCAGAAACCAAACCCTCACCACCAGAAAAACAACCTCGTCCTGGAATCCTGTTAGAAGTTGACGAAATCCCAATCCTGGGACGACGCTGCCGAGGGAGGCTGCTGATTGGCTGTTTGTGATTGGAGGACTGACTTTGATTGGTGGTTCAGAGATTTGAGTCGCACCTTTATCGTCGTCTCAGTGCTAGCAGAGAGAATCATGGGAAATGTGGGTGAGAGACACCTCGCTGCTCGAGAAAACTTCACCGCTCGCTTTTCACGCGTTTAACATCATTCGTTTAAATATTCACAAATAATTTTTTGGAGCATTTTCAATTGGCCAGCACAATTAAATATTTTATTATGGGGATCTCTTACTCGACTCATTATTTGATCAGACTGACACATTCATTTATGTATTTACAGTGTTTATTTGAATTATGTAAAATTTATTAAAAATGCGAAATTAGCTCCAAGATTATAACTAGATGCCATAGTGTCGTTCCGCACACATGGATCCCACGCGGCCCGGATGTGGGCCGGATCTGGGCCGACACTATGTTGCTGTCTTGGCTCTTACTCAGTGTTGCCAATTTTGCTACCTTTGTCACTAGATCAGCTACACTTCAGGCCCTTGTAGCGACTTATTTTCAAATACGCGACTAGTGATTCTTTGATTGCTAGTTTCATGTAGTCAGTCATTATTTCAGATTCGTTCCAATGTCTGACAGAAAATACAAATACAAAAAAAAATACAGATACATATAAAGATACAGATAATAACAGATAACAGCTACTTTGGACATTCGGCTAAATATTACATTAAAATGACAGTATTTGAGGTCAGATTAGGAGAGAAAACTGATCATCCATCCATCCATCCATTCATTCATCCATTCATTCATTCATCCATTAATTAATTTATTTATTCATCCATTCATTCATTCATTCATCCATCCATCCATCAATCCATTCATCCATTCATCCATTCATTCTTTTTTTCATCCATACATCCATCCATTCATTTATTCATCCATCTATAATCCATCCATCCATCTATAATCCATCCATTCATCCATTCATTCATTCTTCCATCCATTCATCCATCCATAATCCATCCATCCATCCATAATCCATTCATTGATCCATCCATTCATCCATCTATAATCCATCCATCCATCTATAATCCATCCATTCATCCATTCATCCATTCATTCATTCTTCCATCCATTCATCCATCCATAATCCATCCATCCATCCATAATCCATTCATTGATCCATCCATTCATCCATCTATAATCCATCCATCCATCTATAATCCATCCATCCATCCATCCATCCATCAGAACAAACCCGAAACCCATTTTTGGATCACATTACCTAGTTGAGATCCACTGAACTAGAGGATTTATTTTACGAGGCAAAACTACATCTTGATCAGATCTCCTGTAATTCCCTATTTTTGCAGTAACATTGGTCCTTGTACAAACACTATCTAGTGTCTAGTTTCTCGTGAAAGTTTTGTACCTGATTAACTGGGTCAGGTCAAATGTGATCGTACAGGACATTTGATGATGACGACGAAGACAATGATGATGATGATGATATACTTGTTGACCTCAACGTTGGTCTGTGTTTCTCCTTGAGACGGTCATTGGTGACTCAAATGTTCGTGCCCAGAGGGACAACCAGTCAAAGTCTCAGTATTCTCACTGGTGGCAGGTCACTTCCAGTGCGGCCCACGGGAAGATCCAGTCCTGCATCCATATGTGCCTTTCTGAGGTTTACTGGTCATGTGCTGTTAGAGCAAACCTGACATGACCTGACATGATGTCTCGCTGCACCTGACCAATGGGCATGTCTGATCCGTGTTACATGTCTCACGATTACAGTCCATGACCCGTCTGACATCCGTAAGACCCTCGTAAACCCACAAACTGCCAGCGTAAGATCATTCTGTCTCGTCGGAGAGCAAACCGAGCCGTGACGCATGCCAACCGTGGATGATGAGGGACTTTAATGTCCTACGACATGAATGTGGATTCAGAAAGTGTTTAAAGCAGATTAAAATGTCCTTTCATTTTTGTTTTCTTTGATCCATCTTAATCTGGTTGGAATATTACTTCCCAAGGTTCTTAGGTTCGTCCCATCTGTGACGATATGCGTTTTAATCTACTGGGAAATCTAATAAGAACAAAACTTACGAAACTGTCTTTTGACGGCGTCTCAAGCTTGTTCTCGATCAGAGGTCGCAGAGGTCTAGCAGATGATGTTTGTATTATTTCAGAAGATGAATCCTTTAAAAAAACAATCACTCCTGATCTGTTGTACCTTCTTTAAAAAAACGGACCACTTAATCATTTCAGTGGAAAATAGAAAAAATAAAATAAAAAAATATTATACTTTGCCTAAATGAAATGAAGCCTATTTTAGGAACAGTAAGATTTGGGTTGTGTTTTTTTTTTTCTTAACATTACTGTAATATGAAAAAATATATTAATAATCATATATGTCATGGCAATACTTGTTTTACTGCCTTTAATACAACTGATTTATTTAAATCTGAAATTTGTTTTGACTATAATACAGTAACTTATGTTAATATACTGCAGTGAATCTCAGTGTTTGTGCAGCAGTATATCAGTGTCAAAGTTCTCAGCTTTTAGTCTTTCAGTCTGAGTTTTGCCATGATTTCTCTCAAATGTGTTCGAGAATCAGTATGAAACTGATCGTTAAGATGATTAAATAGATGCAAGAATAAAAAAAAGTCCAAACACAATTAAGCTTGCAAATAAAATGCAAAGAAGAAAATCAATCATAATTCAGAAATGCATCATGATGACATTATTGCTGTCAGTTACAACATGCTGAAATTTGATCAATGTAAATTAATAAGAGATTTAATCTGACATTTCTTAACTAGCAAATGCATTTCAGTAATGAACAGAATGTACTTAATTGTTATAAATAATGCCGCAATGCAAACAAATCCTTGCATGTTTTCATGAGAATCACTCTGGAATTAACTTGTAATCCGTTCTGTATAAAACTGTCGGGAACACAGAACTTTGACTGTTTGGTTCATTAGCTGTGTGTTATCTGGTGAAGGATCAGATGAGAGTAAGTCAGTCTAAGAGTCCTGAGAATAGCAGACATTAAAAAGATGCTGTTAATTTGTATATTCTCTCTTGTCTCCGATGGGAAGACGCTGAGGACGGAGCGATGAAACTGCGGTGCCCGAATCCACTTAAAGAGCCACTCACGCCTTTAATATGTAAATGAAAGGTATGCAAAGATCTGATGCTTTTATTAAAGAAATCTGCCCGAGGCTCGCGGCCGCCCCACTGCTGCGGAAACACTGTTACACGCTGAAATAAACAGTTGTTAAAAAGGATCACATGAGTTTGTATCTGGGAAGATGAAAAGCTAATGGACATGAATAATTTATTGCGATGCGATATTTTATATAAATGAAATAGGAGAGAGAGAGAGTGAAAGCAAATATTTCACATATTAGCAGGACCTACGAATATTCATAAGAAACGATCTGGGTGTATTTCTGCTGGCTTTAATCTGCTGTCTGAAGGTCAATGAACTACATTCACCGCTGACACACAGCGAACTTTCAACAGCTATTAGAGATCCATAAATGATTCAAGCACAGAGCCGTAACACACCGCTGAATAAAATTGTCTCATTTACCTTCATAAAGGTCTTTGAGTGCTTCTATTATACCTACACACACACACACACACACACACACATTGATGGAGGTGAGGATTGACTGATTTAGTCATCTACGTCTTTAAAGACCAGAGAGATAAAATCACATCAGTGAGTAGCTGAGAAAATGATTCGTTTTATCATATGTGATTTGACAAGATGTGAAGAATGATAAAATAATCTTTATTCAGGTCTCAGCCTGTTGTTGTCAGAGCCACTTTATATCAGAGATCTGAAGTGAATTTTGCTGTTTCATAATTAATGGCGTGTAAAGTTTCTGGAGCTCAAGCTGTAGATCGTGGCTCTGGCAATGACAAGGTCATGAGTTTGATTCCTAGATTAAATATATAGTTTGACTTGACATGTAAGTTGCTGTGAATAAAACCATCTCCCAAATGCATAAGAGTAATGTATAGTTTGCATTATCATTATTTGGACGTTCTTGAATTTTACTCATAAAGAAAACTTGTCAGGTTTGACGTGTTCCTGGATCAACACCCTTCAGAAAACAACATGTTTTAATCCAACTTTAACCATTAACTATGGGATTGTTTGACAGGAATGTTGTTCCAGGATCATCAAGACATTCGTTCTGCTGGTTAAAATCTCCATAGTCACTACAGATAGTCATCGTGGGCAGATTTAGCCCATCACTTCTGGCATTTGAACCCACAACCTCTAAGTTATCAGGCAACCACTTTACCATTCCCATAGTTTGCTATCACATTATTACCAGCATGAAGAGTTGTAATGTTCCAGAGTTTGCAATAGTCCTCATGGGAATCACTTCTGGGACTTTAGTTTGCATGAAACCCTTTAAAGGTGTATTGAGTCACCATGCACATGTCCAGTCTGCAGAGCATTAGCTCGTGTCAGGAGGAAATGACACGTCTAAACTACCCATCTCAGATGAAGGAGTCTATTCTTCTGCAGGAGCGATGGCTTGGACAAAGGCGACTCTGACAGCGCTGAACTTTTGACAGCTCTGCTCCACTTCTCCAGATGATTTGCAGTGGGTGAATTCCTGGCATATCTGTGTGTTTGCTGCACTGACGTTCCTCTGTAAGTGTGTCTTTGTCCAGGCCCTCCTCAACTCCAGACCCTTGCCCTCATGCTTCTACAACTATTCACCTCCATTCCTCTGGTGAATGACGTGTCTTTGCGCTTTTGATGGATGCGGGTCTCCTCTTCACCCACGCTGTGGTTTGGAAAGCAGGGATGGATCGTGTCATTATGCATCACATCTCTTTGAAAGATGCCCAGGGAATGTGTCATTCCGGACCGGCTGCGTATGTAGGCGACCGGCGTGTCGAACTCCGGCATGAAATCGGGGATCGTTTGCAAACGTAGAGCGTGTTTGTTGACGTGGGCGTTTGGGGAATCCTTGCAATTCACCATGACGTGATTCGAGAAGTCTCAGGCCACCAGAAACTGACCAACTCCGGTCCGTGGAGACGTGGAGAATCTCCCCGGACCTCGGAATGGATTCTTATTTAAACGTCTGCGGTCTCTGGACTGGAACACCATTAGAGAATGGAGAACATTAATACTCGCATAATTAATTCTTCTTTCTTTTTTTTCTTCAGAAAAGACATTTTATTTCTGAGTGACTATCAAATTATCCGAGTGTAAGATATTTTAGGAAAGACAGCAGTGGTGTTTTGGAGCCGTGTGTCCTACTCTCTGTCTAGATCCTGGGGTGTTTCTTACAAATGCAACTCTTTTCTGCAGCAATCATTTACTCAAATGAAATTCAATCGGCATTAAGTCTCCTCCAGGTTTACACTCCCCGCAATGATCCAGCTCGAAAAAAGAACAAAACAAAACAAAAAACTGCATCATTACAGAATCTCAATGCAGAATTTAAAAGTGAGACTGCAAGTGAGATTTGGAAGGAATATAATGAGTGAAAAACAGTTAAATTTGGGTCTGTTCGTCAAGTCAAGTCAGCTTTATTTATATAGTGCGCTTTACAGAGATAACAGGAAAATTATGGAACAGATATAGATTTTGCTGTACAGCAGATTTAGAGGAAAAACGTTTTGATTGATTAATTTCCGTTGTAATAATCATTAGTAATTAACTTAGTGTCGACACAATTTTCAACTGAAAACAGAAAACTTCTTGTGTTAATTGTTCGTCCACAATTAAATTCTTTCACGAGACTTGCATAACACCTACGATGCATGGACTCATTTTAAGGTTGTGTATGTAAAAGAGCTGCATGAAGATTCTTAGCAAATTCTCCTTCCACAGATAAAAGAACAGCTCTATTTAGAAGAGAGCAAGAAAACACAAACTTCTATGGGTGTCATATATTGCAAAACTCCTCGGTTCAATGCTTTTGGCCGCGTTGCAAGTTTCCCAATCGTTCATTACAGCTTTTCTTTTTCGTTTATCCGAGTCATTTACAAAATGTTTTTTTGTGGCTCCGTTTTTAATTTCCCCGTGTCTGGCTGCATAGCATTCCATTAACGTGTGGTAATTCGTAAATATGAACGTGTGTCTGGTGACGAGGTTCTCAGCTAAACAGAAGTGATCGCGTGTGACAGAAAGGAGCCTCAGTCATTCACCCGGCCCTTATCCCATCAAATGCTTTTCACATCAAGACAATATTGGATCTGAGCACTGGGAGCACGGCGAGGTCTGAGCTAATGCATGCTGAAGCCATGCCCCCCCCCCCCCCCCCCCGAGGTCTTTGTGTCCCGTGCCCACCGTACGGCTCCCGTATGGGCTTTCACACACGCACGCCCGTCCTCGGAGAGAGGGAGGTGCCGTGTGTTCGTCTGTGTGTAGACATGGATAATTCAGAGCTGATCTCTCGGCGCTGCGGTAATGAGGGTGATTTAAAGAATGTTCGCACATCTCCGAGCGCTGATAAATGTTATTATTCATGCACAGGTGCTGCTGCGAGCAGCCTCTGAATGATAATTAAGATAATCTGTCTCTTTCTTCCCACTCTCCTTTCACACGAATCACTTTGTTCTGCACTTTCTCCGCGCTCAATAGCGGCCCGTCTCTGGCCCGTTCTATTGTCTCCTGCCTTTTCCAGCACAAAACCTCAACAAACAACTGGGACTAAATGGAGATTTTCCCTCGAGCTCTTCCACTGCCGAGTACGTGCCAAGCTGAATTCAAGTCAAATGAAGAAAGTGAGCAGTCCTGCGGGACTGAGACTGCGATATTGTGTGTACACAGCGCTGGGATACGCTTGGATCGTGTGTGTATCGTATTTTACCGTATATTAGCCAGAAACAGAGATTTCAGAGAAGAAACAGAGCCTTCCTGTAGCTCAAACAGATTATGGGTTCGATTCCCAGGGAATGCATCAACTGATCAAATGTGAACCTTGAATGCAATGTAAAAAGCATCGGTAACACTTTATTTCGATAGTCCACTTTAGATAATCTACTAACTATAAGTAACTTTGCAGCTACATGTCAACTAACTGTGATTAGAGTATTAGTAGACTGTCCGATTAATATCTGCTGACTCTTTATTTCGTTGGTTCCCCAACAAACACTCTACTGACTATAAGTAACTTAGCAACTACAAGTCAATTTATTCACCTAACCCGAACCCTAACACCTAACCATAACCTAACAGTCTACGGTCTACTAATACTCTAATCACAGTTAGTTGACGTGTAGTTGAAAAGTTACTTATAGTTAGTAGAATGTCTAAAGCAGAGGTCTTCAATCCTGCTCCTGGAGGGCCGCTGTCCTGCAGAGTTTAGTTCCAGCCCTAATCAAACACACCTGAATCTGCTCATCAAGCTCTTCAGGATCGCTTGAATATACAAAGGCAGGTGTGCATTGTTGAGATCTCTTCAGAAACATTAGAAAAGACATATGTGAGATTCCTTT
This sequence comes from Siphateles boraxobius, assembly GCF_051911475.1. Taxonomy (NCBI): domain Eukaryota; kingdom Metazoa; phylum Chordata; class Actinopteri; order Cypriniformes; family Leuciscidae; genus Siphateles; species Siphateles boraxobius. Next base: position 20,125 of record NW_027509039.1, read on the forward strand.
AGTCTGTTTCTCAGAATAACAACCTCCCTTTTATTTAATTGCATTCTAGGAGAATCGACTGAGATATTAATAAGATCTTATTTGTGATTTTGCTCTCCTGTGGGTTCAGATCTACAAACGTACGTCCTTGCTGCTTACAACACACAAAAGAGCAAAAGCTAATTGCATGTGTCTGTCTAGAACCATTTTGTCCAATGCTTGAGTGCATTTAGCATTTACTAACACCAGTGTGTGTGTGTGTGTGTGTGTGTGTGTGTGTGTGTGTGTGTGTGTGTGTGTGTGTGTGTGTGTGTGTGTGTGTGTGTGTGTGTGTGTGTGTGTGTGTGTGTGTAGGTGTGTGTGTGTGTTCAGCTCGAAAGGTTAGAGTATGTGAAGGGTTTGTGTGTAATTACCTGAAGTACAAAGGCTCTTCCCAGAAGCCCGGCGAGTGGAAGTGTCTACTGTCAAACACCCTCATTAGAAAGGAGCTCCATATCATTAATCTAAATGAAAACTCTCCTGCAGACCTCAGCTGAACAGGTTTGTAAACAATTAAGTTAAACCTAAATAGACCTGTCAAGGTTTAACAGGGTTCACGGGTCTCGGAGAGCTTGGAGAGCGAGACAGTCCTTCTTTCCCTATAGGACGGTTTCTTTATGGGTCATTCATGGGAAATGAATGTTTTAAGACTTCTTCATGCACTCCATCTGACTAATTTTGGCTTGTTAGATCGGATGTCTCTCTATTCTTAGAAGTTCAAACACCTCCATGTTTCCTCTACTTCTTGTGTAGATCCATTTTAATGGAATTATTTGTAAATATTGAGGCTTTTGCAATATGTTGTGGAAATCCCTCAAAGCATCTTCTCCAAAGGAATCTGTGGTCCACCATCCGAAACACTGTTTTTTTGTCCTTTTTTGTGTGAGGAGTGTGTGTGTGTGTGTGTGTGTGTGTGAGGAGATGATGTTGTGTTTAAGTGTGCCTACAGCTGTGTCATCTCAACACGAAGCCTGTTTACAGGAGCCGCTCGACAGCAGTTAATCGTCTCTGCTTTTGTGTGCAAATGAGTTGTTTTGTTTATCTTCGGTTAAGTTTGATTTGCTGTGTCTGTGTGCTGATGTTGAGTTGAGTAACCGTGTGTTCTCGGCTCTTAAGAGAGGAACATGAGCACTTTTCTCCAGCTGGTTTTCATGTTTCCAAACCTACAGCAGACCGGATAAACTGACAATGCTACTGTGAGCGGGACACTTAGGAAAATCAGCGGACAATCCAAGCTGTAGTTCGCATGAAGAATAGTCAGAGTTAATCTAAGACTCCTAACGCAGGCTCAGATGTGAATGCGTCTACCCAAGTCCAGTCTCCTTCATTTATACAGCGCTTTAACAATATAGGGGTTCACAGCAGCTTTACAGTGATAATAGGAGATTACAGTAACAGAGATTGTTCAGGCTTTACAGCAGATCTAGAATAAAGTTATTGTCCAGATAAACTTAGTTTTGATTGATTCACTTCTTTTGTAAAGATCATTAGTTATTAACTTAGCGGTGGCTAACACACACCGTTCTAACAGAAAACACACACTTTAATGTGTTCTGGTCGTTCATTCACACACAACAGTGTTTGAGCTCGAGAACACAAACTGTGAACCATTTTGAAAACATTACCATCTCTGTGTAAACTTCCAAAATGGGAATCTGTGAAAACGAGAACGGCGTGCACATGTATATTATGTGTTTAGTCTATAGATATGCGCATTTGAAAATTAAAAAAAAAATATATATATACTATTTATGCGTCTTTCTTTACAAAGTGACCGCTAAATTACATGTCTGGCAGCATAATGCAGAATTTTTTGTCATTTTCCAAATCCATGTAAACTGGAATCAGACACCAACATTGTGTCGGCCCAGATTCGGCCCACATCTGGGCCGTGTGGAATCCATGTGTGCCAGATGTGGGCCGGATCTGGGCCGACACAATGTTGGTGTCTGGGTAGCTTAATTTTGTGTATTGCATTTTCAAATGTGTCAGAATGCAATTTTATTTCCATTTGAGTAACCCCACCCACCATGAAATCCTATTGGTCAAACACATAAATTGAACACATTTTTGAAAAGTTGCTTTATCCTGGAGAGTAGTCGTGTTGGACAAATAGAACGAAATGTTAAAAACATTTTTTTGGGAAAACATTTTTTAATTCAAGATATCACAAATATTTAAAAAGTTCCTTGTTAAAACAGTCGTCTTAGTGCGTCTGTTCTTGTAGTGCTCACGATAACTGTAACTTTCCTCAGTAAAGCCCAGATTTTCCCTTCTGAAAGCTGGTAAATGACATATATTTAAAGCATACCTTCTGGCTACCGTATGCCTGAAATGTCTTTAATAAGGATGAAAGAGCTACTAGTAAAGCTCTGCTTTTAAATTAGAAATGACCCACTGAAGTACTGACTTCACAGAGGTTAGAATTAAACACACACATCCATCTTTTCTGATGTCTGCAGTTAAAATCCTGATTATAGAAGCGTTAAAACATCAAATCCCAGTAAAACTCTCCACATGTTCTGCAAGGTATGATCTTCAGGTCTGAATGATCGTCTCATTCTGTTCTCATTCACAGTGGAATATTAGTGTTCTACTGTACAAACCAGATAAGTAAAGCATATATTTAGTATGTATAATAATAAATGTTTCAGTCGTAGGCAAACAGTATTAGCTTCAGTGGTTACATTAATTTATAATTTTTACATGTCTGCATTTTTTTATCTAATTTCGAATTAAGCACTTTATTCAGTGGTCAAAAAATGTGTCTGGAACATAGTATGTCATTCATTTGTCACATTGGCAGTGGAAGGTCATATGCATTGCATTGTGGAAAACAGTATTTAAATATAGAATTCCTCTGGGTTTTGCATGCATGTTTTGGAGTTTAATAAGCAGGTTTGGTGTTACAGAAGCTCTTGGAGATCTTTTCTTCACTGTTGTGTGTCGTGCATCAGGTTAAACATGTGGAAAGTGATGATCATTATCTCAGTGCGGTGAGAACGTCTGTGTGTGATTCAGGCCTCACTGAGATGTTTACTATATTGTGTGCTGAAGGTGAGTGGTGCCAGGTGTGTGTGTGTGTGTGTGTGTGTGTGTATGCTGGAGCTTTAATGCAGGGTAACCCACTTCACCTACTAACAGCCTGACCACAAACCTCAGGATCAAAAACAGGCAGAGAAACGTTTATTATCAAGACAAACTTTCATGTTGCTTTGACAAAGATTGCCTGAAAGTAAAATATATATATAGAGAGGTTTTACATTTTGTCTTAAGAACTCATAATGCTCTAAGAGTATCTGCAGTATCTATAGACAGATGTATTGAAATATGGAGATTTGATTGCTTGAAAGATTGATTGATGGATTATATATGGATTATAACTGGATTATAACTGGATGGATGGATGTATTATAGATGGATGGATGGATGGATGTATTATAGATGGATGGATGGATGGATTATAGATGGATGGATGGATGGATGGATGGATTATAGATGGATGGATGGATTATAGATGGATGGATGGATGGATTATAGATGGGTGGATGGATTATAGATGATGGATGGATGGATTTTAGATGGATGGATGGATGGATGGATGGATTATAGATGGATGGATGGATGGATGGATTATAGATGGATGGATGGATTATAGATGGATGGATGGATGGATTATAGATGGATGGAAGGAGGGATGGATTATAGATGGATGGATGGATGGATTATAGATGGATGGATGGATTATAGATGGATGGATGGATTGATTATAGATGGATGTATGGATGGATTATAGATGGATGGATGGATTATAGATGGATGGATGGATTATAGATGGATGGATGGATGGATGGATGGATGGATTATAGATGGATGGATGGATTATAGATGGATGGATGGATTATAGATGGATGTATGGATGGATTATAGATGGATGGATGGATTATAGATGGATGGATGGATGGATGGATGGATTATAGATGGATGGATGGATGGATGGATTATAGATGGATGGATGGATTATAGATGGATGGATGGATGGATGGATTATAGATGGATGGATGGATGGATGGATTATAGATGGATGGATGGATTATAGATGGATGGATGGATGGATGGATTATAGATGGATGGATGGATTATAGATGGATGGATGGGTGGATTATAGATGGATGGATGGATGGATGGATTATAGATGGATGGATGGATTATAGATGGATGGATGGATGGATTATAGATGGGTGGATGGATTATAGATGATGGATGGATGGATTTTAGATGGATGGATGGATTATAGATGGATGGATGGATGGATGGATTATAGATGGATGGATGGATTATAGATGGATGGATGGATTATAGATGGATGGAAGGAGGGATGGATTATAGATGGATGGATGGATTATAGATGGATGGATGGATTATAGATGGATGGATGGATTGATTATAGATGGATGTATGGATGGATTATAGATGGATGGATGGATTATAGATGGATGGATGGATTATAGATGGATGGATGGATGGATGGATGGATTATAGATGGATGGATGGATGGATTATAGATGGATGGATGGTTTATAGATGGATGGATGGATTATAGATGGATGGATTATAGATGGATGGATGGATTATAGATGGATGGATGGATGGATGGATGGATGGATGGATTATAGATGGATGGATGGATGGATTATAGATGGATGGATGGATTATAGATGGATGGATGGATGGATGGATTATAGATGGATGGATGGATGGATGGATTATAGATGGATGGACAGACTTCAGCCCGGTTGATTTTTTACAGTATCCGTTTGTTGCTCAACACAATATTCCCGGAGTCAGTGTGATGTGGGTCCATGATAAACCTGTGGTCTCCATCCACAGCACAGGACTTTCAAAAGCCCGAATCAGGATCATTTTCAAAGACTATAGAACAGAGACATGTCTTTGTGTGTGAGTGAACCGTGGGCTTCTGTAACAGGACATCCCCGAGACTCTTCTTGGCAGCGCTGGGTTAAACCGGCGGGTTTCATCTGGTTTTGCTCAGGCATCTGCACTGGTTCGGGACGCTCGTTTGTTCTGGAGTTTGATTGAAAGTTAGAAAGCGCAGGAAACGCAGAGTCTCCTGGATGGGTCGATGTGCTCAACCACATGAAAGACTCTTCAACACACACACCGCCTCTAAACTCATAGGTTCAGTCTGCGTTTTATTAATGGCTCTCATAATGGTGTTCGGGCCTGCTTTTATTCTCTTGCGTTTGCTCTTCAATTGTCTGTCTTCTGCTACATCAGTTTTTGATGAGAAAAAGTGTAAACCCCCTTAAACGCTATAACCCTTTTTTATATTTTTTTGAGAAACCATTTAAATGCTAAATACAGACACTTATTACTTTACTAGCATAGAGGAGTTCGGTTGCTTTGCTCTCTGTTTGTGAAGTTCTCACCGCGAGACGCATATTTGTGGACTTTAACCATGTATAGACTTAAATTAGGTTAAAGCGCCATCAGATCTGTTCTCTGAGGTTATTCATCAGCGCTGAGGAACTGCAGACGTTTGTCAGACTTTTCTTCTCTATTGTTTCCGAGTGAAACGCTTATGGAACAAGAACAAATATGGGGGGGTGGGGGTGGGGGGGGGCTTGATTTAGTCCGTGAGGAATTGATTAGATGGCCGTGGTTTGCTATAGAGGAGAAACTGAGAAAGCACCAGTAAAACAAACAATTATCAGTTTAAACTAAAGCTTGGACTCGATATAGTGTTCCTTACAACTGACCACAGATCCAGTGATCGTGGATATCCACACACAGCAGGAATCATGTTTCCCACATTTATATGAGCCTGATGCCCACGCCAGGGAAATACATACAGCAAATTAATTCAATTCAATTCAATTCAAATTTATTTGTATAGCGCTTTTCACAATACTTATTGTTTCAAAGCAGCTTTACAGAATGTGCATTTCAGAAATGTACATAGAAAAAAATACAGTTAGTTAATCATGAATCAAAATATTGTTGTTAATCTTATATATAACAATACAATATATAGGGTGTGATTTTACCTCTAAATTCAGCATATTTACACACAATGGGTCTCATTCATGAAACATTCGTAAATATACGAGTAAATATGCGAGTGATCTGCGCATAAAGAGACCTTCCCGAAAACTCTTCTCCTGATTCACAAATACTGTACTTCAGTAAACGTCAGATGTGATCGTGAAATGTGTGTGTGTGTTAATGAATTCCAATCAGTCGTAAATGGGATGCGCGTGCACACTCATTCTCAATTACCATAAATCCCGCCCATTTAATCCGACTGACAACTATATATGGGCATCATATTATGACATGAATGCGAATGAAAAAGAAAAATTTCTCCGATGCAGAAATTGAAGTTTTATTATCAGAAGTTCATTCAAAACGACACATTTTATTTTCAAGCATAATGGCGTATCGGGTCCTAAAAAAAAAGGAAGCTTGGCCGCATATTACAGATGCAGTCAATGGAGTTTCATCTGTTAACCGAACATTCCCAGAAGTGAGAAGAAAATGTTTCGACATTGAGCTTGAGAGCAAAAAACGAATTAGTTCACTTCGGAAAAATCGTATTAAAACTGGAGAAGGACCACCATCGCAGATGCTATTACTGGCTCTCCTAATAAGAAAAACCATATGTAATTACTATATATAATATTTTTTTCAAAATGCTCTGTAAATATGTACCCGATTAAGGTGAATTAAAATGCAGCCTTAATAATGAGCAAACGTTCGGGTGTTAAGCGCATTATTTACGCGTGGCTGGAGCAGGTGTAGATTTCTTGCGTACCAACTAACATTTGGAAAATACAAACCTTTTAATGAATCCGAAAATTTACGCCAGAACCACTTTACACACAAGTTACTCAAAATTTCGTTCTACTCGTGTTTCATGAATGAGACCCAATGATAACAGCAAATGACCCTTCTCTGCCTGGATCCAGTTGTTTCTGTGAATCGCAGCGATTCATTCACTTCTGTTCTGTAGCTTCAGCCGTCTGTTAAAATACACCTCAGATTTCTTGTCAAATCTAGTTGTTAAGTCAATCTCAAAACTCTTTCCCTTTTTAGGTGTGTTTTCGTGGCATTCACTCTCACGCACACTCTATTGAGGGATTAGAGAATAATTTCGTCTCTATAGTGTCGTATATCGAGAGAAACGCTTCAGGAACAAGAACAGATGTGGGCGGGGCTTGATTGTGTCTGTGGGGAATTGATTGGATGGTTGTGGTTTGCTATTGGCTGATCTCATGTGAGTGACAGGTTATAGCCCCGCCCACATCATCAGAGAAGAGATGCTGCAAGAGGAACTT
>NW_027509039.1:32500-37500 GCF_051911475.1 Siphateles boraxobius
TGAAGGGTTCGATGGGGATTGTGTTTATCTGAAGGGTTTGATGGGGATCGTGTTTATCTGAAGGGTTTGATGGGGATCGTGTTTATCTGAAGGGTTCGATGGGGATGGTGTTTATCTGAAGGGTTCGATGGGGATCGTGATAATCTGAAGGGTTTGATGGGGATGGTGTTTATCTGAAGGGTTCGATGGGGATCGTGTTTATCTGAAGGGTTCGATGGGCATCGTGTTTATCTGAAGGGTTCGACGTGGATCGTGTTTATCTGAAGGGTTAGATGGGGATCGTGTTTATCTGAAGGGTTCGATGTGGATCGTGATAATCTGAAGAGTTCGATGGGGATCGTGTTTATCTGAAGGGTTCGATGGGGATGGTGTTTATCTGAAGGGTTCGATGGGGATCGTGTTTATCTGAAGGGTTCGATGTGGATCGTGATAATCTGAAGGGTTCGATGGGCATCGTGTTTATCTGAAGGGTTCGATGGGGATCGTGTTTATCTGAAGGGTTCGATGGGGATCGTGTTTATCTGAAGGGTTCGATGTGGATCGTGTTTATCTGAAGGGTTCGATGTGGATCGTGATAATCTGAAGGGTTCGATGGGGATCGTGTCTATCTGGAGGGTTTGATGGGGGTTGTGTTTATCTGAAGGGTTCGATGGGGATCGTGTTTATCTGAAGGGTTCGATGGGGATCGTGTTTATCTGAAGGGTTCGATGGGGATCGTGTTTATCTGAAGGGTTTGATGGGGATGGTGTTTTATCTGAAGGGTTCGATGGGGATCGTGTCTATCTGGAGGGTTTGATGGGGGTTGTGTTTATCTGAAGGGTTCGATGGGGATCGTGTTTATCTGAAGGGTTCGATGGGGATCGTGTTTATCTGAAGGGTTCGATGTGGATCGTGTTTATCTGAAGGGTTCGATGGGGATCGTGTTTATCTGAAGGGTTTGATGGGGATGGTGTTTTATCTGAAGGGTTCGATGGGGATCGTGTTTATCTGAAGGGTTTGATGGGGATTGTGTTTATCTGAAGGGTTCGATGGGGATCGTGTTTATCTGAAGGGTTTGATGGGGATGGTGTTTATCTGAAGGGTTTGATGGGGATGGTGTTTATCTGAAGGGTTCGATGGGGATCGTGTTTATCTGAAGGGTTCGATGGGGATGGTGTTTATCTGAAGGGTTTGATGGGGATGGTGTTTATCTGAAAGGTTTGATGGGGATGGTGTTTATCTGAAGGGTTCGATGGGGATCGTGTTTATCTGAAGGGTTCGATGGGGATCGTGTTTATCTGAAGGGTTCGATGGGGATCGTGTTTATCTGAAGGGTTCGATGTGGATCGTGTTTATCTGAAGGGTTTGATGGGGATCGTGTTTATCTGAAGGGTTCGATGGGGATCGTGTTTATCTGAAGGGTTTGATGGGGATCGTGTTTATCTGAAGGGTTTGATGGGGATCGTGTTTATCTGAAGGGTTCGATGGGGATTGTGTTTATCTGGAGGGTTTGATGGGGATCGTGTTTATCTGGAGGGTTCGATGGGGATCGTGTTTATCTGAAGGGTTTGATGGGGATCGTGTTTATCTGAAGGGTTCGATGGGGATCGTGTTTATCTGAAGGGTTCGATGGGGATTGTGTTTATCTGAAGGGTTCGATGGGGATCGTGTTTATCTGAAGGGTTCGATGGGGATCGTGTTTATCTGGAGGGTTTGATGGGGATCGTGTTTATCTGGAGGGTTCGATGGGGATCGTGTTTATCTGAAGGGTTCGATGGGGATCGTGTTTATCTGAAGGGTTTGATGGGGATGGTGTTTATCTGAAGGGTTCGATGGGGATCGTGTTTATCTGAAGGGTTCGATGGGGATTGTGTTTATCTGAAGGGTTCGATGGGGATCGTGTTTATCTGAAGGGTTTGATGGGGATGGTGTTTATCTGAAGGGTTTGATGGGGATCGTGTTTATCTGAAGGGTTCGATGGGGATCGTGTTTATCTGAAGGGTTCGATGGGGATGGTGTTTATCTGAAGGGTTTGATGGGGATGGTGTTTATCTGAAAGGTTTGATGGGGATGGTGTTTATCTGAAGGGTTTGATGGGGATTGTGTTTATCTGAAGGGTTTGATGGGGATCGTGTTTATCTGAAGGGTTCGATGGGGATCGTGTTTATCTGAAGGGTTCGATGGGGATCGTGATAATCTGAAGAGTTCGATGGGGATCGTGTTTATCTGAAGGGTTCGATGGGGATGGTGTTTATCTGAAGGGTTCGATGGGGATCGTGTTTATCTGAAGGGTTCGATGTGGATCGTGTTTATCTGGAGGGTTTGATGGGGATCGTGTTTATCTGAAGGGTTCGATGTGGATCGTGTTTATCTGAAGGGTTCGATGTGGATCGTGATAATCTGAAGGGTTCGATGGGGATCGTGTTTATCTGAAGGGTTCGATGGGGATCGTGTTTATCTGAAGGGTTCGATGGGGATCGTGTTTATCTGAAGGGTTCGATGGGGATCGTGTTTATCTGAAGGGATCGATGGGGATCGTGTTTATCTGAAGGGTTTGATGGGGATCGTGTTTATCTGAAGGGTTCGATGGGGATCGTGTTTATCTGAAGGGTTTGATGGGGATCGTGTTTATCTGAAGGGTTCGATGGGGATCGTGTTTATCTGAAGGGTTCGATGGGGATCGTGATAATCTGAAGGGTTCGATGGGGATCGTGTTTATCTGAAGGGTTCAATGGGGATCATGTTTATCTGGAGGTTTTGATGGGGATCGTGTTTATCTGAAGGGTTCGATGGGGATGGTGTTTATCTGAAGGGTTCGATAGGGATCGTGTTTATCTGGAGGGTTCAATGGGGATCATGTTCATCTGAAGGGTTTGACGTGGATCGTGTTTATCTGAAGAGTTTGATGTGGATCGTGCTGCTGGGTTTGCCCTCCTGCATCTTGGAGGCAGATGTTCTCCCGTATTTAAGGTCAGGATGAAGTCTCTCTCGGCTGAAGTGTGTGTGTGTGTGTGTGTGTGTGTGTCTGTGTGTGTGTGTGTGTGTGCATGCCAGACCACAGGCCGTAGATCCAGGGCTCGGCTTGTCTCATCGAAGAACCGTGCCAAGGTTGGCGCTCTCCATCTTGCAGCAGTAATTTGCCTTGCAGGGATCACCACACTTTGATTAAAAAACATTGCTTCTGCTTTAATCCGTCCAGGCAAACTGCTGAAATCTAGGTGCGCAGAGACACTCAGGATCAAACCAGAGAACAGAAGTGTGTGTGTGTACCAACACAACCTGTGGACCTGTTGTTTTCTTTGGGAAAATCAAAAACAGCGTCTCTTACTTTGAGAACAAAAGGCCCAGGACAGAGAATGAGTCACAAGTCTGAATCTCAAGCCCCAAAACAGGACAATAGACAACAGAACACCACAGACCTTACCCTCCAACTACAGATGTGTGTTTGTTCATTTTCACTTCTCAGCCGATAGATCAACCAGGTGCTCAAGATGAAGCGAGCTACACTGTGTTCATTTAATTGTTGGATGGATGTCTTTGCCTCTTGCATTAAATCTTAAAGTGACATATTATGCCCCTTTCACAAAATATAATATAAATATATGTGTCTCCAGAATGTGCCTGTGAAATTTCAGCTCAAAATACAGACAGATCATTTATTATAGCATTTATCAAATTTGCCCCTTTTTGGGTGTGATTAAAAACACCCTGTTTTTGTGTGTGTCTCTTTAAATGCAAATGGGCTGCAGCTCCGCCTCCGTTCAGAAGAGGGCAGGACCTTTACACAACTTTCAGAAACTCCGGCAATAATATGTAGTTGTTGTGGAGTTACACTGATCATCTCATCATCATGTTAAACTTCTACACAAGTGTCCACAGTTCCTGAGGTGTTTATAAGACAGCGGTGACATGTTCTGGTCAATAGTGTTCAGTGCTCGTCTGTGCTCAACGACAGAACAGTTTCAGGCTTTGCTGGATCTTTTATCATTGCGTTAGAACTGGTCTCTGTTGTCGCTTGAGAATCCAAATGTCGGCTGGTGTGTGTAAACGTGCAGATATAATATTATAATAAGATCCTCTTCATACGTCAGAAGGAGCGAAATTTGATCGGCTTATTTTCTGTCATGCTTGCAGAGAAACACTTACCAGTTATAGCACTTAAACACGGGAAAAGAATAATGATTATTTTCCTCATATTTTCCATTGTTGCGGCTCCTCTCTTCCCAGTCCGTCAGTAACGCTCTGTTTACTTCCTGTCTCTATGAATCCCCTCCTCCTGAAAATCACACTGTGCTCTGATTGGTTGACTGGAGCAGTGTGTTGTGATTGGTTGAGTGCTTCGAGTGTTTTTGGGAAATGTCCTGCCCCTTTTATTTCAACACACTGCTAACTAACTCAAGCAGGCCCCGCCCCTTTATTCTGCGTATGAAATATTTAAATGAGGAATATTGTGATATGTTTGTTCCCGGAAGAAACTCAAGACTACAATGGAGGCGTTTCAGGAGTTCAGAAACACTGACACTGATGTAGAGAAGAACTTCATGTTCAAACAGCAATATTACACACTAAAAAAGATTAACATGTTGAAAAGCAGAATGTGTGCTATTTAATAATAAAAAAAAAATGCTCTGTCTACCTGTTTTAATGCAAGAATGATTATTTATGTCCCCTTCATTTAGTCTGGAACTCTTGCCTTATTTATATGCGTTCCAAATGTTATTTATGAAATGTTTTGAACTTGCAAACCAAAGGTTTCGCTTTAAATGTGTTTTCAAGATCACTGCCACTTCGCAGGGAAGAAAAAGAAAGATTTTAGCTAACATTTGTGAACTTCAGACTGTCAGAAGATTATGTTCTCTGGGAAACACACACACACACACATGAATATTCCCTGCCTGTTGTTGATTCAAACAGGTACATTTGGATGGAAACCTCACGATGGATTTGAAAGTCATCATATTATAAAACCAGTGCAGATTTGATGTTCTATCAAGCACAAAATGTATTTTACAGTTATTCAG
>NW_027509040.1:0-2500 GCF_051911475.1 Siphateles boraxobius
GTGACCTAGCGACTAGTTTGTACCAAATCTTGCCTACTCTTCTGCTACACATACTCAAAAGTATATAGGCTACTACTTATTCTTCACAAAAACAGTAGTCTACATAGCATTCTTGTAGGGCATAGTCCAAGAAGGCGAATGTGATGTTTGTAGTGTCCACTAGATGTCAGTGTCGCACAACAGAGGGCGTCGTTCACTTCAAAGTCAGCATATGACGCTAATACGCTAATACGACTTCCTTGTACGTTTTCTCACTGCTAAATTCTCAAATAACTGAATATTTCCGTACTTCCTTGGACTAAAATGCTTTCCTCATATAGTTGGCTGTGTTATAGATTCTCGCAGACTCCGCGGAGTAATGATTCATCTAACGGTCGGGTGACGTCACTCGCGTGATTTGCATATCTCTGGTTATAAATGCTGTGATTCTGCGCTTTCCCTCACACTGCTGCAGGAGAATAAACCCCTTCAACTACCAACACACACTCTGGTAAGCGCTAGAATCTCTCTTTTGCCTTTTAAATACTCTTATATAGCATAACATCATGCGTTTTTTTGTTTATAATCTCTTCATTATACTCTAGATTAGTTTTTTTTACACGCTACTTTTCTCACGCGCACATTTGGCGAATGTATTTGTGGCATAAATGCATCCGCTTTACAGGAAATGTGACTGTTAATCGCTAGATTATGTGATTTTTGCGATTTATGTATATCAGAGACAATAGATGCATGTATTTTCTTTGTTCAGGAATGATTAAGCGTGATCACTTTTTACATTCCACGCCTCAAATATGGCATAATTGTTCGGATAAATATGCTCAGATAAGTGCAAAAGCAGAAAGAATGTTTTTCCTGATGGAAACGTTGATATGAAGTGAAAAATGAGAGAATGAGCAGGAAAGGGCGGTGGTTTCTCAAGACTGTGATGCAACAGCAGCGTTTCCTTTTACCACACTTACTGCGTTACTGCACTTTTGGTCTTTAGTTCTTTTATAAAGCATATTTAGATTATTTAGTCATGCATTAAACGTAATATCTAACCAAATACCAAATTTTTGGGAAATATTTGGAAAAAGCCCGTACTTTTCAGTCACTTATGTGAATATTAATGGAGATCGTCATGTGTGTGTGTGTGTGTGTGTGTGTGTCTTTCTCAACATTAATAGCAATCCATTTCTTTTCAGACCTACTGCAAACATGTCTGACAAGCCAAATCTTGAGGAAGTGACCAGCTTTGACAAAACCAAGCTGAAGAAAACAGAAACTCAGGAGAAAAATCCTTTGCCGTCAAAAGAAAGTAAGAATCCGCACACTTTCCTTATGAGGAAGGAACAAGAAATGATGATTATTGACCCCAATAACACTTTGTTTGCTCTTGTTTTACAGCCATCGAACAGGAGAAACAGGCGGAATCGTCATGAAACTCGTTCTCCTCACTTCTATGCACTGTACATTCCACATTGCCTTCTTTTTCACGTCTTTTCGCTGTTTAACTTTTAACGGAAAAATATGACCTAAGTCGCATTGTGATTGGACAACCAAAAAAAAAATTTAAAAAAAATGCAGACGACCGTACAAGCCCTTTTTGTTTCTGTGCCCACGATCCTCTTTTTGTAAACCGCACCACTGATATTCTGATGAAGATTGTTGATACGGATGAGGATGGCGAGGAGGCGTGGCCGGGGGCGGGGCCAAGGATTTGAGTGACACGTAACAGAGACACACTCTTGTAACATCTCTGCTCAAATGCTTTAAAGTCATGCAGTGTTTTTTTTGTATGTTGACGTCTTGGAATGCACAATTTTTGTTTTGTAATGCAAATAAAAGTCTGTAATATTCAGATGGATGTCTTTTTAGTGTTTATTCTGTGCTTGTCGCTTTCAACTGTGTCGTTTACAAAGAGTGAAGTACAGCCTACACCTTATTTTTTTTTTAAATCTATTTAACTTTTTTCTATTTAAGGAGTGCTATAAGGATTTTGAAAATATATCAAAGTAATGAAATTGAAAATAGTATTCTTTTTTGCAAAAAATTCTGGCCTATTATGAAGTTTAGAGTTTAGGATGAGCCAGGAAAAAAATTTGTTACAGTAAAATTTCAATATTTTTTAGTTTTTTCTAGACCTAGATATTACAGATGTACAAAAGTGACGTGCAGAGGGGTTATTTGTTTTTAATGACACTACAAGATCGATTAATTCATCAAATATGTTAAATACAAGGAAAGAACAATCACTAAACTTGGTTAAGGTGTTAATATACCAAAAGTGTTTGGCTAAAAAACTCAAACTACTATGCAAAAAGGAAAAAGCAAGCATTGACTACAACATAATCACTTATTAATATCTGGTTTATTCTCTGTTTTAGCATGTGTTCATAATTTCTTTGTATGACAGGCTGGACAAAAATGATGTTTGTCATGTTTCATAGCGTTATTATCACAGATCAAACAATCGACTCCAAGCACAACTACGCAATATGACTACAACATCTATAAT
>NW_027509040.1:7500-20000 GCF_051911475.1 Siphateles boraxobius
TAATACAAAATAACAATAACCCATGGGGAACAGGAGCGGCATCTGGACACGACTGGTAAATCACCACGACGAACTCGCACAGGACTAAAACACAGAATAAATAGGAGAGGAATTGAGGAGGTTAATGAAGAACAGGTGGGCCAAATAAACCAGATATATATAACAAGTATATATACTTGTATAAGTATAAACATAACAAGACAATGACACATAGAAACAAACACCACAAGCCCTGTGCTCATAATTAACCAGACAAAAACAAACCCTGACGGCGTATTAACTTAAAAGGTATGTTTACACGACAACGATATGCTTAAAACTGAGATGTTTTTCCTTTGAGTTTTAGGCCACAGGCGACACCATTATCAAAACGATCCGCAAAAGCGACTACAAATGTTTTAGCGTTTTTTTGCGTTTTATGTTTCAACGTAGGCCTGCAAGTTTTTGAAAACGGTCTCCGTCATGGTAAACAACAAAATCGCGAATCTCTGAAGACGATGACGTCATGCTCATGCCTATTACGTGTTCAGTCTACAGTGTTTCATCGCCATCTACTGGCCTGGCAGCAGAACACAGCGTTTATAGTCGCTTTCGCGGATCCGTGTGAATGGGGGTCGTTTTGATAATGATGCGGAAAACTCAAAGGAAAACCTTCTCGTTTTAAGCATATCGCTGTCGTGTAAACGTCCCCTTTAAATCCTGTTTTCAAAACTTTGCATTTTCAGGCGCCCCAAACGCCGTTGTCGTGTAAACTAACCGCCAAAACACATAAAAAGTTTTACATTTTTAGTTGAAAACAGTGTCGTGTAAAGTGGCCTACTCAAGTACTTAAATGCAGAAGGCTCAATCAATGCGTTACAAGATACTTAATGTAAGTTAATGTGCTTAATGTAGCAATTCCCCCAAGAATTAAGTTTATTTTTCTGACCCAGATATTTGTTCTTGTTTTAAGCACAAACTCACTTCATTTTGTGTTGCGCTCTAATAACCCGACTCGACATCGGCCGTCCGAAAGTAACATGCAAGTTTCTTTTTGGTGATCTACAGATGTCTGCTTTTCTCAGCCAGATCTCAGGAAAGTGTGTACACTGCAAAAAATGCTTTTCTAACTTAGTATTTTTGTCTTGTTTCCAGTCCAAATATCAAACATTTCTTAAATCAAGATGCATTTACTAAAGTAAAAAAATGGCATAAGATATTAAGTCTTGTTTTCTGGGGAAATAAATAAAAATGAAGTTTTTGCTTAAAACAAGCTAAACTATCTGCCAATAGGGTAAGAAAAATAATCTTGTTTCTGTTTGAATTAACATTATTTTTCTGACCCCATTGGCAGATCATTTTGCTTTTTTTAAGCATCAACTTACTTGATTTTGATTAATTCCCCCGGAAAACAGGACATCGTATCTTATGTCATTTTACTCATCTAGTAAATGCATCTTGATTTAAGAATTTTTAGATATTTGGACTGGAAACAAGACAAAAATTCTGAGTATGAAAAGCAACGAATGTTATTTCCCGTGCCATTTATACGCCCAAAATGGTTTTTGCATGCATATAATACGCACACACTCCTAATCATAACCAAGGGGTTTTCAGTGCGTATCATATGCACGCAAAAACCATTTTTGGTGTAGAAATGGCGTAGAAATAACATTCGTGGTATAGATACGCACTTTCATTTGTCTCTGGTGTTGCTGATTACATCTGGTTACATTAAGCTGTGGGGAGGTTTGTTAGTTAATCAGTTATCTTACAGTAAGTTATATATCTGAACTATTTACATAAAACACTTTGGGAACAGTGTTTTACACTCCGTCATTTAAACATCCGAATCAAAAGGATTTTCATTCATTTTCCTTGTACTTAAAGTAACTTGCTCAAGGAAATTGATTAAATATTAATAAATAAAATCAATAATGAATGTTCCAGAAACCGTGCCAGAAAAATTGGGTTAAAAGTTATTATAAAATAATTACAGCCTCTTCAATTCCAGAGAATCAATGTTAAATACACTTTATTTCAATAAAGACATTCTACTAAAGCATAAGTAACTTTGCAACTGCTTGTTAACTATAACTCGAGAGCATTAGTGGGATAAGTAGACGTGTAGTGACTTGTAGTTAGTAGAATGTCTGTAGGAGCATCAACATAAAGTGTTATCAGATATTAAGCTGTAAGACGACTGATAGTTCACATGTAGTTGTAAAGTTACCTGCATTGCTAAATTAAAAGCACATAAAAACACTCACATCTGGTTGTAATGCTCCAGGGGATCCGGGGAACATGTTTATTTACACTTCTGCTCAATTATCCAGAACATATTCATGGGAAAACTGATAATAAACCTCAGACCAAAAGAACTGATAACATTTAACGCATCATGTGAAATGTCTTTGTGTCTCACGCACCAAAAATAACTCAAAACATCTGGGAATAATAAACAGTCGGACAAGACTCAATATCTTCAGTTATTTTGCTCCTTCTCCAGTAAATGTGTCTTGATGTACGAATGTTTAGATATTAGTGCTGGAAAACGAGGCAGAAACACAGAGGAACAACTTCATTTTTTTTTTGCAATAGTAGGAATTTTTTTGGTTGCATTCACTATGTAAGATGAATGATGATGTCATCGCCTCTGGTTACATTGTGATTGCTGAACATTCTTTCCATGGAATTTTGAAAATCTCCATTGAACTGAATGTTTACAGGTTGGAAGAATGTAGTATGGATTATGTTTATGAAATATCTTGGGGATTTTTGTCAGACATTTTTTCCTAACCTTTTTGTTTTTCATCCAGTAGAGCAGTGAAATGTCTCTCAAACATCAAACGTAACAGCGTTGAGAAATCACGTCACATCACAGACACTTACAGCTGAAACTATTGTCCACATTATAGAGCACAATTTCTATTGAGTCCCGAATATCCCTTCAATATCTCTTAGCATCAAAAGCCCTCAGAAAGGTCAAAGGTCAAACTATCCTGAGAAATGTGTATTATTTAGTGTTTTAGCCTCATGACAGCTGAGTGAATGAAGCTAACATCCAGACCACAAAAGTACCTTGTTCTGAGGTATTGACCTAAATCTGCGGGCATTTCCCAACATCAGCCTGTCAAGCTGTTGGTTACGCAATAGACCTTTATTTTATATCTTTGCAGCTAAATAGTGCCATATTCTGCAGATTACAATACAACATTGCAGAGAAGGCCTTACTGAGCAGATCACCAGTCAACAGTGATTATTTCCCTCATATTCAACATCGTTGCAGCTCTTATCTTCCCAGTCTGTTAAAAATGTTGTATTTTTTAAGAAACAATCCTGAAAATATGCTCTATTAAAGTACACTTAAGTGGCCTTTTATTTCATTTATGTATATTATCTGTGCTGTAAACATTACTGCATCTATTTCAACTTAAAAACTTAAAAAGTTCAGTTGCCGCCTTACATTTTTAAGTGTTATC
Source organism: Siphateles boraxobius (assembly GCF_051911475.1). NCBI lineage: Eukaryota > Metazoa > Chordata > Actinopteri > Cypriniformes > Leuciscidae > Siphateles > Siphateles boraxobius. The sequence continues at coordinate 10,962 of NW_027509040.1, forward strand.
AACTTGGTCATTCAAGTTATTTCAACTTAAATTATATTAAACTGACTTAAAAATTGAGTTGAATCTCGTAAAAAAGTTGAAATTGCTTAAATTATTTGGATAAATAAATGTAAAAACTAAAGTTGCCATGACTTACTGATCATATATTTTTACACTCACTGTAAAAAAAAAAAGATTCTGCTTTAAATTTTAAAGTAAAATCACCTTGATGTTTAAGTCATTTCAACTTAAATGACGTTAAACAGAGTTTAAAAAATGAAGTTTAAAAACGGAAGTCTTTTAAAAAACATATGTTGTCAACTTATTGCTCATATCATTTTTTACAGTGCTGTGCGATTAAAAAACATACTTTTAAGATTAGAAATGCACTACAAATACACATTTAATTCTTTTTCACAAGGGAATATCTGCAAAACAACATGCAATGGCCAAGAATGTCTCGCTTTCTCTCAAATCAATACCAGATTGAAGAGGCAGAGTCAAACTGTGCCTGGATTTACACATTCAAGATGTGTTAAATGGAAACTCATCATGCAATATTTAATGAAAGAACACGAGAGACTTGAGCAGCGCATTAGTTCTGTGCGGACGTGACAATGACTAATAGAACAGATTTTAAAGTCAACAAGAACAAAATCGACCCTATTTATGTTCATAATCCACGTTCACAATCTTATGGCATGCATGACCTCTCAGTGCACATTATTCCAAATAAAACAATGATATCATCATGATATCTCCTTATAAAACAACTTTCACTTTCAGTTGATGTCATGCATTCCTTTTATTTTTCAGATCCTCCCGTCCAATCAACTGGCTCCATTCTGGTATGTAAAATTATCACTTTTCATGATCCAATCAATCCCTGATTCTTTTCTTTTTTTTCTTTTTAAATAGCCTTTTTGTTGAATATATAACAGATTATAGATGCTGAGATATAAATCAAGAATGAGAAGCAAAATGATTGAAGATATTAAGATGCATTTATTGGAGAAGCGAAATGACTCAAAGAAAAATGATCAAAATTAATTCGTGTTTAAAACAAGAACAAATCTCTGAAAATAATCCTTTAAATAAAGTTTATTTTTCTGACTCCATTGGCAGATATCTGTTCTTGTTTTAAGCACAAACTCACTTCATTTTGCTATAAAAAAAAAAAATCCAGTCATTTTGCTGCTTCTCCAGTAAATGCATCTTGATTTAATAATGTTTTAGATATTAGTGCTGGAAAATGCATGAAGCACTTTTTACACACAGAGCTTTAACGCAAACTCAGTGAGACAAACATTCATCTCTTGTGTGATTGAATCTGATCATGCTCACAATAAGAGCACGGTTCTCTCTATTCCACTCAAATCTCTAACATCCCCCATCAAATCACAGCCACATGTGTAAATGAGTCCCTTATAAGGGTGTAAATAAGGGAGATTCTGTAGCCTTTGTCATATTTATCTATTGTAGTCCAATGGAAAGGGTCTGTTTCAGGAAAACGTCACACATTTCTCCCAGAATTCCTCACTCCCAGCACTGGAGATGATGTAAGCGCTCAACTATCTCACTGCCTTTCACCATATTAGGGGCTGAGGGAAAAAAACTGGACTGGAGAGGAATTTTTTTTTGTTCCTGGAGAGGAATGTTGCTCTCCGTATCACACACACACACACACACACACGCACAATGATCTCTTGTTTCAAGTGTTGTGTAGGATTGAACACTCGTAGGGGAAGGACAGAGAGGCAGGACTAAGTGTGTGACGATCACTCCAGATTTAGTGTGAGCAAAAACATAAAGAGGAACTTTAGTTTATAAGTTCTGCTTCAGCCGAACATCAGCACAGAAACTGGAGCAGTTCCTCAAGAGGTTAAAGGTCAAGCGTTACAACAGGGAGCGTTCTCTCACAGTTACCCACAAACCTTCCAGGAACAGTAATAGAGTGTGTCAGTATTTCTACATTCATTTCTCCATCGGGATTTCAGAAGCGTCTTGATTAAAGCGTTTAGAGCCGTGAACTAAACCAGCAGAATCACAACACTACAAACTTATGAAGCAAAAAACAACTTTAGTGATGGAGATTACAGTAACTAATACTGCAAAATAATCATGTTCTTCCTCAGTGTTTCTGAGCACTAATACTGTATATACATATTCTTAAATCAAGATACATTTACTGGAGAAGCAAAATAATCAAGATATTTATGGAAAATGAAGTGTGTTTGTGCTTAAAACAAGAACAAATATCAGTCAATAGAGTCAGCAAAATAATCTTGTTTTGAAGAATTGAACATGAAGAATTTTGTTTCAAGGAAAAAAACTTAAATTTGTCATTTTGGTGATGAAAGATGAGTATTAAGAGATGCAATTATTGACTAGGAGGACTTTAAGATTATGTTTCTGACTGAAACATCTGACTTTCTTGTTTTAAACTCAAACTCACTTCATTTTTTTCAGTAGACAAATCTTAATATCTTCAGTTATTGTTCTTCTCCTGTGAATGTATCTTGATTTAAAAATGTTTCGATATTTGCGCTGGAAAACGAGACAGAAATAGGAAGAACATATTTTTTTGCAGTGTATAATGCATGAAGCATTGTGATCAACATATGATGGATAGATGCACTTTTATGATGGATAGATGCACTTTATGATGGACAGATGCACTTTTATGATGGATAGATGCACTTTATGATGGACAGATGCACTTTTATGATGGACAGATGCACTTTTATGATGTATAGATGCACTTTTATGATGTATAGATGCACTTTTATGATGGACAGATGCACTTTTATGATGGACAGATGCACTTTTATGATGGACAGATGCACTTTTATGATGGACAGATGCACTTTTATGATGAACAGATGCACTTTTATGATGTATAGATGCACTTTTATGATGTATAGATGCACTTTTATGATGGACAGATGCACTTTTATGATGGACAGATGCACTTTTATGATGGATAAATGCACTTTTATGATGGATAGATGCACTTTTATGATGAACAGATGCACTTTTATGATGTATAGATGCACTTTTATGATGTATAGATGCACTTTTATGATGTATAGATGAACTTTTATGATGGACAGATGCACTTTTATGATGGACAGATGCACTTTTATGATGTATAGATGCACTTTTATGATGTATAGATGCACTTTTATGATGGATAGATGCACTTTATGATGGACAGATGCACTTTTATGATGTATAGATGCACTTTTATGATGTATAGATGCACTTTTATGATGGACAGATGCACTTTTATGATGGACAGATGCACTTTTATGATGGACAGATGCACTTTTATGATGAACAGATGCACTTTTATGATGTATAGATGCACTTTTATGATGTATAGATGCACTTTTATGATGGACAGATGCACTTTTATGATGGACAGATGCACTTTTATGATGGACAGATGCACTTTTATGATGTATAGATGCACTTTTATGATGTATAGATGCACTTTTATGATGTATAGATGAACTTTTATGATGGACAGATGCACTTTTATGATGGACAGATGCACTTTTATGATGTATAGATGCACTTTTATGATGTATAGATGCACTTTTATGATGGATAGATGCACTTTATGATGGACAGATGCACTTTTATGATGTATAGATGCACTTTTATGATGTATAGATGCACTTTTATGATGGACAGATGCACTTTTATGATGGACAGATGCACTTTTATGATGTATAGATGCACTTTTATGATGGACAGATGCACTTTTATGATGGACAGATGCACTTTTATGATGTACAGATGCACTTTTATGATGTACAGATGCACTTTTATGATGGACAGATGCACTTTTATGATGGACAGATGCACTTTTATGATGTATAGATGCACTTTTATGATGGACAGATGCACTTTTATGATGGACAGATGCACTTTTATGATGGACAGATGCACTTTTATGATGAATAGATGCACTTTTATGATGGATAGATGCACTTTTATGATGGACAGATGCACTTTTATGATGGATAGATGCACTTTTATGATGGACAGATGCACTTTTATGATGGACAGATGCACTTTTATGATGGATAAATGCATTTTTATGATGGATAGATGCATGATGGACAGATGCACTTTTATGATGGATGAATGCACTTTTATGATGGATAGATGCACTTTTATGATGGATAGATGCACTTTTATGATGGATAAATGCACTTTTATGATGGATAGATGCACTTTTATGATGGACAGATGCACTTTTATGATGGACAGATGCACTTTTATGATGGATAAATGCACTTTTATGATGGATAGATGCACTTTATTATGGATGGATGCACTTTTATGATGGACGGATGCACTTTTATGATGGACAGATGCACTTTTATGATGGACAGATGCACTTTTATGATGGACAGATGCACTTTTATGATGGATAGATGCACTTTTATGATGGATAGATGCACTTTTATGATGGACAGATGCACTTTTATGATGGATAAATGCACTTTTATGATGGATAGATGCACTTTTATGATGGATAGATGCACTTTTATGATGGATAGATGCACTTTTATGATGGACAGATGCACTTTTATGATGGATAAATGCACTTTTATGATGGACAGATGCACTTTTATCATGGATAGATGCACTTTTATGATGGACAGATGCACTTTTATCATGGATAGATGCACTTTTATCATGGATAGATGCACTTTATTATGGATGGATGCACTTTTATGATGGACAGATGCACTTTTATGATGGACAGATGCACTTTTATGATGGATAGATGCACTTTTATGATGGACAGATGCACTTTTATCATGGATAGATGCAGTTTTATGATGGACAGATGCACTTTTATCATGGATAGATGCACTTTTATGATGGACAGATGAACTTTTATGATGGATAGATGCACTTTTATGATGGATAGATGCACTTTTATGATGGATAGATGCACTTTTATGATGGACAGATGCACTTTTATGATGGATAGATGCACTTTTATGATGGATAGATGCACTTTTATGATGGATAGATGCACTTTTATGATGGACAGATGCACTTTTATGATGGATAGATGCACTTTTATGATGGATAGATGCACTTTTATGATGTATAGATGCACTTTTATGATGGACAGATGCACTTTTATGATGGACAGATGCACTTTTATGATGGATAGATGCACTTTTATGATGGATAGATGCACTTTTATGATGGACAGATGCACTTTTATGATGGACAGATGCACTTTTATGATGAATAGATGCACTTTTATGATGGATAGATGCACTTTTATGATGGACAGATGCACTTTTATGATGGATAGATGCACTTTTATGATGGACAGATGCACTTTTATGATGGACAGATGCACTTTTATGATGGATAAATGCATTTTTATGATGGATAGATGCATGATGGACAGATGCACTTTTATGATGGATAAATGCACTTTTATGATGGATAGATGCACTTTTATGATGGATAGATGCACTTTTATGATGGATAAATGCACTTTTATGATGGATAGATGCACTTTTATGATGGACAGATGCACTTTTATGATGGACAGATGCACTTTTATGATGGATAAATGCACTTTTATGATGGATAGATGCACTTTATTATGGATGGATGCACTTTTATGATGGACGGATGCACTTTTATGATGGACAGATGCACTTTTATGATGGACAGATGCACTTTTATGATGGACAGATGCACTTTTATGATGGATAGATGCACTTTTATGATGGATAGATGCACTTTTATGATGGATAGATGCACTTTTATGATGGACAGATGCACTTTTATGATGGATAAATGCACTTTTATGATGGATAGATGCACTTTTATGATGGATAGATGCACTTTTATGATGGATAGATGCACTTTTATGATGGACAGATGCACTTTTATGATGGATAAATGCACTTTTATGATGGACAGATGCACTTTTATCATGGATAGATGCACTTTTATGATGGACAGATGCACTTTTATCATGGATAGATGCACTTTTATCATGGATAGATGCACTTTATTATGGATGGATGCACTTTTATGATGGACAGATGCACTTTTATGATGGACAGATGCACTTTTATGATGGATAGATGCACTTTTATGATGGACAGATGCACTTTTATCATGGATAGATGCAGTTTTATGATGGACAGATGCACTTTTATCATGGATAGATGCACTTTTATGATGGACAGATGAACTTTTATGATGGATAGATGCACTTTTATGATGGATAGATGCACTTTTATGATGGATAGATGCACTTTTATGATGGACAGATGCACTTTTATGATGGATAGATGCACTTTTATGATGGATAGATGCACTTTTATGATGGATAGATGCACTTTTATGATGGACAGATGCACTTTTATGATGGATAGATGCACTTTTATGATGGATAGATGCACTTTTATGATGTATAGATGCACTTTTATGATGGACAGATGCACTTTTATGATGGACAGATGCACTTTTATGATGGATAGATGCACTTTTATGATGGATAGATGCACTTTTATGATGGATAGATGCACTTTTATGATGGACAGATGCACTTTTATGATGGACAGATGCACTTTTATGATGGACAGATGCACTTTTATGATGGATAGATGCACTTTTAAGATGGACAGATGCACTTTTATCATGGATAGATGCACTTTTATGATGGACAGATGCACTTTTATGATGGACAGATGCACTTTTATGATGGATAGATGCACTTTTATGATGGACAGATGCACTTTTATGATGGATAGATGCACTTTTATGATTGATAGATGCACTTTTATGATGGACGGATGCACTTTTATGATGGATAGATGCACTTTTATGATGGATAGATGCACTTTTATGATGGACGGATGCACTTTTATGATGGATAGATGCACTTTTATGATGGATAGATGCACTTTTATGATGGACAGATGCACTTTTATGATGGATAGATGCACTTTTATGATGGATAGATGCACTTTTATGATGGATAGATGCACTTTTATGATGGACGGATGCACTTTTATGATGGATAGATGCACTTTTATGATGGATAGATGCACTTTTATGATGATAGATGCACTTTTATGATGGATAGATGCACTTTTATGATGGACAGATGCACTTTTATGATGGATAGATGCACTTTTATGATGGACAGATGCACTTTTATGATGGATAGATGCACTTTTATGATGGATAGATGCACTTTTATGATGGATAGATGCACTTTTATGATGGACAGATGCACTTTTATGATGGATAGATGCACTTTTATGATGGACAGATGCACTTTTATGATGGATAGATGCACTTTTATGATGGACAGATGCACTTTTATGATGGACGGATGCACTTTTATGATGGATAGATGCACTTTATGGACTTCAAAACATAAACAGTCATTCACATTATAAAGCTTAGAAGGGTCAGGACATTTATTAATATAACTGATTGTATTCGTCTGAGAGAAGAATGTCAGATACACTAGGATGAGTTGAGGGCGAGTAAATCATGGGCTAGTTTGGGTGTATATGTTTGGGTGAACTATCGCTGTAATAGAATGTTACTAGAATCTTCAGTAGAGTTCAGTTCTGCTGTCAGGAGTGAATCTGAATCTGTCGAGGGAATGAACGTGTGTCAGGAAGTTGTGAAGTTTTGCATCATGAGACACACAGTCAAGCGTTCAGAAGCACAGGCTCGAAACAGAAACATTTCATAAACATTTGTGTCATATGCAATAGTTTTGGATGTGAAGAAATAAAGCTTATGTGTAAATGTGCGAGTTAAACTTTCACTAATGCCTTTAATGCTCGTCATCATCTCAGCAGTTTCTGCACTTACACAGACTTTTCGTTCTCTTCATTTCTGACTGAAAATGTTTCAAAGTAACTTAATATCCAGCAAAATGACTGAGGATATTAAGAAAAAATGATCAAAATAAAGTGAGTTTGTGTTTAAAACAAGAAACAAATATCTACCAATATAGTCAGAAAATAATCTTGTTTTCTCTTTGAATTAAGATTATTTTTCAGACTCCATTAGAATATGTGTTGATCTTTTTTTTCAGGAAACAAGTCTTAATATCTTCAGTCATTTTGCTTCTTCTCCAGTAAATGTGTCTCGATGTAAGAATGTTTATATATCAGTGCTGGAAGAACATGAGTTTATACAGTGTATGTTTGACGTTTGTGTTTAATAAAGTCACAAGATGACGTGACAAAGTTAAACTTCCTCAGCAACTCTTTTATCCTCTCTCTCTCTTTCTCTCTCACTTGTGTGTGTGTGTGTGTGTGTGTGTGTGTGTGTGTGTGTGTGTGTGTGTGTGTGTGTGTGTGTGTGTGTGTGTGTGTGTGTGTGTGTGTGTGTGTGTGTGTGTGGCTTTCAGCTGTGTGACACGCAGTCTGTCACAGGAATCATGCGCAGAGCTGATGTCTTCATATAAAACACATATTCATATGTTATCATGCTGACACAGAGACAGAGACGTTCACATTATTGCAGTGATCGTGATCAGGGCTTCATGTCTGACAGCTGATAAACCTGTTTCTCTGAAGCTCGCGTTTGTTTTCAGGCTCAAGCCGAGAGGAAATGTGGCGTTGTGCGATTTTAACATCATGATGACATCATTTCCTGTGTCTCTGCATGCTGAGGAAACAAACAAGAGCCTCTTTAGTTCAATGCTCTTAAAAAAAAAACATTTTCATTGTATAAAATTATGTTCTTCCTCAGTAAATATTCTTAAATCAAGATACATTTACTGGAGAAGAAAATTATCAGTTGCATAAACACAGCTATGACCTTTTTACGGTTTGTTTTTGATTAGCCTGTAAAGTTTTTCTAACTGAAACAGAACGTTAGTTTTTGGTTTGTAGAACGTTATTCTAACGTTATTTGAACGTTCCTCTTCACTCCGATCACGTCAGTCATCATATTTAATCATATTCAATACAGAAAGTTCATCATTGCACAGTATATTTAAGTCACAAAAACAAGACACTATAACAATTA
>NW_027509040.1:25000-32882 GCF_051911475.1 Siphateles boraxobius
TTTTACAATACAACATCAACACAATAAGTGCTTATGTTTCGATGTAAGTGTCCATACTTAATAGACACTTAATATAAAGTGAGTATGAGTATGAATATGAATATGAAGTGCTCAGGTCATGAGTGAGCTGTGAAACTCCTCTGAGAGCCGGATGTGGTCGCGTCGAGCTTTCGAAATAACTCTCTGCCCTTACACACTCCTTATATAGTCAAACACAACGACAAGCATTGTGTTTTTATCACTGTCACAAGTGCACATCACTCCTGCAGTCACTCATTCAGAGAATCCTGACGTTCATCACGTCTAGCATAACCGCTCATTTATGCAGCAACTTTTTCTCTGAATCCTTGGAAGAAAAAATCATCAGCTGTGCAAATGAGAGTTTGAAACGAGTTCATATTGAGATCCTGCGAAATTCTATTTGCGCTCTATTGAAACTCATGCATGTGACATTACAGTACAATGAACTTAATTTAAATAGTTATTCGCTAGAAGAAGACTGGAGTAATGATGCTGAAAATTCAGCTTTGAACACAGGAATAAATTACAATTCACTATATATTCACTATAAAATCGCTGTTTTACTGTAAAATAATGCCAAAAGCTGGTCGTCCAGAAGCTGTATCGCTGTAAAGTCCCAGTAATAAATGAATGTCGTCCACATCCAGACACTGTAAGAGGGCAAATCATTTTTTAGCATTCATTTATTAGGTGGGCCGTTACCTGATTTGCATAATTTCTTTAGAGAATTGTGTGCAAATAATCAGCATATGCACTTTGAATCCCTAACAGGACAGACTATAATACGAGATCTCCTCTGAGGACAGGCTTTCTCATCTTTAATTATTCTCCAGAGGCTCATTAGCATTAATGCTCATCTTAAATATCAGATATATAAGACTGAAAAACACATTAGACTTCCTGCTTTGGCGGCTTCCTGAAACACACAATAGTTAATGAATGTTTCTCCACATTCCTTCCTAGTTTGACTTTAAAGCCGTGTTGCCAGGTTTGGCTGGAGAAATAAGCTGAAAAACCAAGGCCTAAAGAAGCAAAACCATTTGAAAGGGTTTGAGTTCCAGTTTCCTATTATATTGTTCTGCTTTTATCGTTTCTAGTCCCATTGATTCAAAAAAAAGTCCTCATACTTCTCAGAAATCTTCCTTACAGTCGCATTAAATGCATAAAGAATAAAGATGTCATGAAAATGACTGGATAAAAGCTATAGTCAGTTTTCTGAAAGATTTTTCGGTAACACTTTACAGTAAGGTTCATTAGTTAACATTAACTACATGAACTTAGAATGAACAATACCTCTTCAGCATGTATTAATCTAATATTAATTTCAACATTCACTAATGCTTTGTTAAAATCGTGTTAGCATTAGTTAATCCACTGTGAACTAACACGAACAAACAATGAACAGCTGTATTTTTATTAACTAACATTAACAATACTGTAACAAATGTATTGCTCATGGTTAGTTCATGTTAGTATTAACTAATGAACCTTACTGTAAAGTGTTACCGATTTTTCTTACTCCACTGGCTGATATTTTTTATTATTTTAAGCACATCATATTACGTCAAACACTAACAAGCCCAAATATGCATATTTAAGCTAAAAACGCAACAGGCCTTAAAACAGGCCCAGATTTGCGTGTAATAAGTGTACTTGGCAACCCGGATGAAGCTCGTCCTCCTCTTCCTCACCTCTTCTTCCTCACAGCACACACACTCGTGTTCAACACACTGAGTCCTCTAGTGGCCTGAAGAAACACACGCTGGGTTATCTGTAAAATTCCACTCGCAGGGACAGTAATAATGAGTGTTTTGTTAATCTGAGTCTGTTGTTTCTCTCGGGGATTTAAGAGGAAGTAGTTGCAGAGATGAGGAATATGCAGAACTGAAGCTAACACGTTAAAAACCAGATAAACATTCAGATAGTGCACTGAAAACTGCCGGGAAATAAGCGTTTGTCACTGCTGACCCCTTGTGGAGAGATTTGAGCCGTTATTAATATCGGTGTCTCGTTTTCCAGCACTAATATATGAACATTCTTACATGTTAAGCAAAATGACTGAAGATATTAAGACTTGTTTAATGAAAAATGTGTCCAAATGAAGTGAGTTTGTGCTTAAAACAAGAACAAATATCTGCATATGGAGTCAGAAAAATAATGTTAATCTAACAAGTTTTTCCCCCCGACTTTCTTAGAAGATATTAATTCTTGTTTTAAGTACAAATTCACTTCATTTTGATCATTTTTTCTTAATATCTTCAGTCTGACACACACACACACACACACACACACACACACACACACACACACACACACACACACACACACACACACACACACACACACACACACGTTATGTTAATTTAATAAGCCAAAAGAATTTTGTCTACCTCTTCCTCACTGGTTTCCTTGGTGAATCCTCCTGCTACAGGTCAAAGGTCAAGCGTGAGGGTGACCTTTGACCTGGTGAGTTACTGAGGTCGACATCGCTCTGCCTTCAAGTCATTTACTGACACATTTTATCCACCTACTAAACAATCAATCATTCTAAATTAGAGTTATTTTAGTATCACTGAGATACTATTATAGTTTTATTAATAGTTTTAGCTAGTTTCTATTTTTCATTGTTATTTTAGTTAAAGTTTTAGTCATTTTTATTAGGCTTTTTTAATGTTTATAGCTTTTTTTTGTTTTGTAATGCATCAAGTTAAACTGAATGAAAATGAGAATTAAAAAAAATATATTTTATTCCAGTCAATGTTTATTTTCATTTCAAGTAACAATTTTATTATGGTTTTAGTAAACAATAATAACCCTGACTAAATAATTAAGAAAATAATGAGTAAAAATATAATGAACATATATACACATTATATTTTGCATGAAGAAAAAGAAAGGATTATTAAGGGTTTTGGGTTTGTGACATTATATTTTAATGATGATTAAGCACTTTTAACCCCCCAAATTCATATTATTATAATCATTTATTATATACAGTTATGGTTTTTCCTTTTGCTAATTCTCATTATTCTCTATTAGGATTCTCGTTAGATGATCATTTTAATTAATTTAATACATTTACATACATGCATTCAGCAGATGCTTTTATCCAAAGCCACATATAGAAGAAGCAACAATATTCAAAGTCTTTTATCTTTTTTAAGGATTATTTTTAGGATAAGATTAGCACTATAATTCTTATTTTTGTTGAATTAAAAATGACTATGATACCAGTTTAAATCAGAGTGAATGTAAAGGAATGAAAATGAAATGTAGTCATCACTTCTCCTGAACTATGAGGGAGTGTGTGTGCCTCGAGCTGCTCGAATAACTGCATATTTCTGCTGTGTAATAACAGGCTTTAGGAGGAATTCAAGCTTGTTTCGTCCTGAAGTGAAATAATCTCCTGTCAGACAAACTGCTTTTGCCTCGAGGAGCCGAGAAACTTCCGTACGACACACAAACATTAGAAGAACTCACGACTGCAGGACGTTTGAGGACATTTAAGTCTTCCAGATTCTCCTTGTGAGATCCTGTTTAACTCTTCACCCGCCAGAGTCTTTTAAAATATTTCATTTCAGCATTTCTGAACATTTCCACAAAACTTTTATGGCCCCCAGAATATTTAGTTGTATGAATATCTAAACATGCAAAATATCCAAATAAGAACAGAGCATTTGCTTTTAAACGAACAACAACAACAACAACAAAAGAAAAACTTGAATGTGGGGAAGTTTCATAAAAAAGCACGTCAACTAGCTGATAAATTCATGTTTTAAACAAAGACTTCATCCGGATGAGATTCACAGCGATGATCATAAACACAGATGGTATATTCTATATATATAGAATATATACACTAAATACATATATAGTAAAGTGTAATTTATTCCTGTGATCAAAGCTGCATTTTCAGCATCATTACTCCAGTCTTCAGTGTCACATGATCCTTCAGAAATCACTATAATATGATGATTTGATGCTCAAGAAACATTTATGATTATTATCAGTGTTGAAAACAGTTCATATTTGTGTGGAAACCGTCATACATTTTATTTTTCAGGATTCTTTGATGAATAGAAAGTTCAAAAGAACAGCATTTATTTGAAATAGAAACTTTTGTAACATTATAAATGTGTTTACTGTCATTTTTGATAAATTTTCATGCATCTTGCTCAATATAAGTATGATTTAAAAAAATATTACTGACCCCAAACCTTTGAACGGTAGTGTAGATGTTTTACATTCAACAAAAGAAAATATGCATATACTGTAGAAACCAGTGACTCTTGAAAAAATCTTAGAAGATACAGTAGTTAAAACAACAACAAGTGTATGGGGTTTAATGACAGACATTTGAAGGAAACTCTATCGCCCTCTTGAGGACTGAGGATGTTTTCAGAACACGAATGTTCAGCAGTTTCTGTCTGTGTTTATGTATTTGTGTAAAGTGTTTCTTGCATTAGTGAGATTTATTGTCAGGCCTGACCAGATGTTAGCTTTCACATGGAGATGCAGAAACCATAAAACTGATCTAATGATAGATATTCTCTTTTCTTGAACTACATGGCAGGCTTGAGACGTAATAATTGTGTGAAGCTCTTCAAAGAGCGTTCCAGCTGCTCATGACAAGCCCAAACACGGTTCCTCAGGAGAACTTCACAACCAGGACTGTGTGAACCTTCAGCTTCAACATATCATCAGATTCATCACGATGCATTAACCTTATAAATCCTACTGGATCATTTTTGATATGCAAAATGCCTCTAAATGGTGAAAATTTAGTTTGCACTTAATAGTTTACACTGTTTTATCAAGTATAAGGTCTTTCATTGTACAAATGTTTATTTGATCGTCTCTCGATCATCTTTGTATTGCATTGCATTATATGTTTTAAAATTGTACAGAGCTTTGATCATAAAACTAAACATTTAAATATCATCTTACTAAGACATATTATTGACAGATATTGATATTTATATGCATTTTATGTAAGCTATATTGTTATAAAGATCTCATTGATTTACATTACAAGCGTCAGAATTTTAAATAAATATCAGCATCTGCACTAAATTGCATATTTTTGCTCAGTTTGTGGGTCTGAATAACACTGCCCTGAATCTCCTGTCTCCCCGCTGGTTCCGCATGTCATCTGTGATCCCTCCCTGCCTCAACTGAATCCCTTTAGCCTCTCTGCATCTCCTACACCATTCTGGGTGGATCTGCATTGGAGCTTCAGGTCATCAGCTCCGCTCACTATGAAGGATTCCCTGGCTCCGTCTCCACCTTGACCTGTCGACCCATCGCTCCACCTTGACTTGTCGACCCACCGTCTCCACCTTGACCTGTCGACCAATCGTCTCCACCTTGACTTGTCGACCCATCGCTCCACCTTGACTTGTCGACCCATCGCTCCACCTTGACTTGTCGAACCATCGCTCCACCTTGACTTGTCGAACCATCGTCTCCACCTTGACCTGTCGACCAATCGTCTCCACCTTGACTTGTCGACCCATCGTCTCCACCTTGACCTGTCGACCAATCGTCTCCACCTTGACCTGTCGACCAATCGTCTCCACCTTGACTTGTCGACCCATTGCTCCACCTTGACTTGTCGACCCATCGCTCCACCTTGACTTGTCGACCCATCGTCTCCACCCTGACTTGTCGATCCATAGTCTCCACCTTGACCTGTCGACCCATCGTCTCCACCTTGACCTGTCGACCCATCGTCTCCACCTTGACCTGTCGACCAGTTGTCTCCACCTTGACCTGTCGACTCATCGTCTTCACATTGACCTGTCGACCCATCGTCTCCACCTTGACTTGTCGACCCATCGTCTCCACCTTGACTTGTCGACCAATCCTCTCCACCTTGACCTGTCGACCAATCGTCTCCACCTTGGCTTGTTGACCCATCGTCTTCACCTTGACTTGTCGACCCATCGTCTCCACCTTGACCTGACGACCCATCGTCTCCACCTTGACTTGTCGACCCATCGTCTCCACCTCGTCCTGTTGACCCATCCTCTCCACCTTGACCTGTCCACCAATCGTCTCCACCTTTGCTTGTCAACCCATCATCTTCACCTTGACCTGTCGACCAATCGTCTCCACCTTGACTTGTCGACCCATCTTCTCCACCTTGGCTCCTCCCTCCCTCGGCTCCACCTTGCATCTTTGCTACGCCTTGGTCAGACATCATCCTGCTTGCACCTTCGGCTCTATCTGACTCCGTCTCCCCCCAACCCCCCCAGCTCCGCCTTTGTCCTCTGGTTCCCTGTTTCCAGCTTGGATGCTCGTCACCGCAGGTCCACCTCAGTCTCCAGTGCCATGGACATCGAGTGGGCTTTTCGGCTCGTCAGCTCCACCTGGGTCTCCAGCAGTGGCTACATCTCTGTCTGTAGTCTGCCGAGTTTCCACCATGGCTCCTCCCTCAACTCTGCCCTGAGGTCTGGTCTCTGGACCACCATCTGGCACCTCCTACTCCAGGCTTCCCTCTGGCTCTTATGTCTGGCTCCTCCTACTTCTGTCTTCCCTCTGGCTCCTCCTACTCCTGGCTCCCCTCTGGCTCCTCCTACACCTGGCTTTCCTCTGGCTCCTCCTACTCCTGGCTTTCCTCTGGCTCCTCCTACTCCTGGCTTCCCTCTGGCTCCTCCTACTCCTGGCTTCCCTCGGGCTCCTCCTACTCCTGGCTTCCATCTGTCTCCTGCTACTCCCAGCTTCCCTCTGGCTCCTCCTACTCCTGGCTTTCCTCTGGCTCCTCCTACTCCTGGCTTCCCTCTGGCTCCTCCTACTCCTGGCTTCCCTCTGGCTCCTCCTACCCCTGGCTTCCCTCTGGCTCTTTCTACTCCTTCATTCCCTCTGGCTCTTTCTACTCCTTTCTGCCCTCTGGCTCCTCCTACTCCTGGCTTCTGTCTGGCTCCTTCTACTTCTGTCTTCCCTCTGGCTCCTCCTACTCCTGGCTTCCGTCTGGCTCCTCCTACTCCTGGCTTCCCTTTGGCTCCCTCTACTCCTGGCTTCCTTCCGGCTCCTCCTACTCCTGGATTCCCTCCGGCTCCTCCTACTCCTGGCTTCCCTCTGGCTCCTCCTACTCTTGGCTTCTGTCTGGCTCCTCCTACTCCTGGCTTTCGTCTGGCTCCTCCTACTTATGTCTTCCCTCTTGCTGCTCCTACTCCTGGCTTCCCTCTGGCTCCTCCTACTCCTGGCTTCCCTTTTGGTTCCTCCTGCTCCTGGCTTTCCTCTGGCTCCTCCTACTCCTGACTTCTGTCTGGCTCCTCCTACTCCTGGTTTCCCTCTGGCTCCTCCTACACCTGGCTTTCCTCTGGCTCCTCCTACTCATGGCTTCCCACTGGCTCTTTCTACTCCTGTCTTCCCTCTGGCTCCTCCTACTCCTGGCTTCCCTCTGGCTCCCTCTACTCCTGGCTTCCTTCCGGCTCCTCCTACTCCTGGCTTCCCTCCGGCTCCTGCTACTCCTGGCTTTCCTCTGGCTCCTCCTACTCCTGTCTTCCCTCTGGCTCCTCCTACTCCTAGCTTCCGTCTGGCTCCTCCTACTCCTGGCTTCCCTTTGGCTCCCTCTACTCCTGGCTTCCTTCCGGCTCCTCCTACTCCTGGCTTCCATCCGGCTCTTCCTACTCCTGGCTTCCCTCCGGCTCCTCCTACTCCTGGCTTCCCTCTGGCTCCTCCTACTCCTGGCTTCCCTTTTGGCTCCTCCTGCTCCTGGCTTTCCTCTGGCTCCTCCTACTCCTGACTTCTGTCTGGCTCCTCTTACTCCTGGTTTCCCTCTGGCTCCTCCTACTCCTGGCTTTCCTCTGGCTCCTCCTACTCCTGTCTTCCCTCTGGCTCCTCCTACTCCTGGCTT
>NW_027509041.1:0-33565 GCF_051911475.1 Siphateles boraxobius
TTTGAGTATGCCGCGAAATAAAATAATAGTTTTTAAGTAAAACGTTACCACACCCTAATAGACAGTCTCTGACAATAGATATTATTTCAAATAAAGACATTTTTTTCATTCTTATCGCAGGAAACTGACTGAGTCCATCAACATGCATCAGTCAAACCAGGAAACCGGTGAGTCATGAACATGACCTTTTGTGTGTATTTTGTAGACATTAGACAGAATGCTGCACTAAATGACCAAATTCTATAACCAGTTAATTGAAATGTAATCCTTCTTGATTGCTATCTGTTAAGAAAATTAAGCAAATAAGTAGTCCTGGGTCAGACCAAATGATGAGTGGGATAATTGGAAGGACCTCCATTTAAGGCATTTGGTGGAAAAATCTTATCTTGCCCTCCACTTTTCATGGGGTCAGCATTGGACACTTTTGCCCTCCCTTTTTTAAGAGAGTTCCTTGGAGTACATTTTTTGCTGGGATTTATTAAATATTGATATATGAAATATAGCCTAATTATAATGCATATCAAACATACACCAGCAGAATATATATATATATATATATATATATATATATATATATATATATATATATATATATATATATATATATATATATATGAAGAGGTCTTTTCCAAAACACTATATTTCCATTTTCAAAAATATTCCAAAATGATGTTGTTGTTTTTTGTGCTTATCAGTAAATATCAGTAAAAGCAAAGTTTGGTTGTCTGAATTGGATAAGGACAAATCAGATAACATTAACCCAATTGCAATTGCTATTCTTACACAGCAGAACCTGAACCAGGATTCCTCTGACCACGACTCTGACAGTGGCTCAGAAGAAGCACATGATGGTGGTGGGATTACTGTAAGTAATCTACTAATATCTACTACTACTACTTATCTACTGTTCTCTGTGTTTGACTATTTCACCGAAAGCCCTTTCTCTAAGACTTCTCTATTCTTACACAACAGAACCTGAACCAGGATTCCTCTGACCACGACTCTGACAGTGGCTCAGAAGAAGCACATGATGGTGGTGGGATTACTGTAAGTAATCTACTAATATCTACTACTACTACTTATCTACTGTTCTCTGTGTTTGACTATTTCACCGAAAGCCCTTTCTCTAAGACTTCTCTATTCTTACACAACAGAACCTGAACCAGGATTCCTCTGACCACGACTCTGACAGTGGCTCAGAAGAAGCACATGATGGTGGTGGGATTACTGTAAGTAATCTACTAATATCTACTACTACTTATCTACTGTTCTCTGTGTTTGACTATTTCACCGAAAGCCCTTTCTCTAAGACTTCTCTATTCTTACACAACAGAACCTGAACCAGGATTCCTCTGACCACGACTCTGACAGTGGCTCAGAAGAAGCACATGATGGTGGTGGGATTACTGTAAGTAATCTACTAATATCTACTACTACTTATCTACTGTTCTCTGTGTTTGACTATTTCACCGAAAGCCCTTTCTCTAAGACTTCTCTATTCTTACACAACAGAACCTGAACCAGGATTCCTCTGACCACGACTCTGACAGTGGCTCAGAAGACGCACATGACGGTGGTGGAATTACTGTAAGTAATCTACTAATATCTACTACTACTACTTATCTACTGTTCTCTGTGTTTGACTATTTCACCGAAAGCCCTTTCTCTAAGACTTCTCTATTCTTACACAACAGAACCTGAACCAGGATTCCTCTGACCACAACTCTGACAGTGGCTCAGAAGACGCACATGACGGTGGTGGAATTACTGTAAGTAATCTACTAATATCTACTACTACTACTTATCTACTGTTCTCTGTGTTTGACTATTTCACCGAAAGCCCTTTCTCTAAGACTTCTCTATTCTTACACAACAGAACCTGGATCAGGATTCCTCTGACCACAACTCTGACAGTGGCTCAGAAGACGCACATGACGGTGGTGGAATTACTGTAAGTAATCTACTAATATCTACTACTACTACTACTTATCTACTGTTCTCTGTGTTTGACTATTTCACTGAAAGCCCTTCCTCTGAGATTTCTTTATTCTTACACAACAGAACCTGGATCAGGATTCCTCTGATAACAGATCTGAAAATGCACATGATGTTGATGACATTACAGTAAGTAATTTTAACAGTGCAATGATCTCACATCTGATTTTCGTGTCTTCAAACTTGAACTATTTTGCTTTCCTAGCCCTTTTTAAAATTAACCTAAGCCTTATTTTTACCCTCTATACAACAATGCCATGTCTTTAATATTTTTGTCAAGTTTTAATTTTGTGCAAAATTCCGAGTGTTTATGCTTGTCAACTATGCCTTGGACTTACTGTATTTTCCCATTACAGAGCCTGCATGCAGACCCTGAATCCAATGAACTACCACCAAATTTGAGCCAAACAACATGGTCATCAATCTTCAGTTTTGAGGACAGTGTTGATTTTGGTGTGTTTGAACCACTATGGCAGTCTTTTACTGACTCTGAATCCATTGGCAGTGGAGAAGAATTTCCCATGGAAGACAGCACTGAGAAGTCAGTAAATGAAGAATCACATTTGGGAGAAGCCATTAATGAAAGGTTTCCTCCAGTAAATGATGAGCCACTTTACACAGGCTCACAACTAACCAAAGCTCAGAGTTTTTTACTTATCCTTTCATATGCTTTGAGACACTCACTTACTGGTGTGGCCCTGTCTGATCTTTTAGATTTGATAAATATCCACTGTCCAGAAAATGTTCTAACTTCAAAGCATCTGTTCTTAAAAGAGCTTAAACCAATACAAGGTCAGCTAGAATGTCACATATACTGTCCCAACTGTGAATATTACATCGGCGACCAAGTCACTGAAGGGCAGTGTTCTGTATGTAACTCTACATGGGATAGAAACAGCTCACTGAAGAAGGGAAATTTCTTCCTATACTTACCCATCCAAACACAACTGGAACATCTTCTTCAAAGAGAAGATATTGCATCTTGTCTTAAGTCAGGAAATGGCACATGTAATTCAGACGATTATGATGACATATGTTGTGGTAAAATGTATCATAATCTGAACAAAGATGGCGGCCCACTAGATAGTCCTCATGCAATCTCCTTAACATTAAATTGTGATGGAGTTCCAGTATTCAAATCATCCCAGTATGGAATTTGGCCATTACAAGGGATGGTAAACGAGCTTCCTTATCATGTCCGTAAAGATAATGTTTTACTTTTTGGCCTATGGTTTGGTACTAAAAAGCCAAATGTTAATACATTTTTAAAACCATTCACAAAAGAGTGTCAGTCATTGTCAACTGTTGGGTTCAAGTTACACAGCAACAACATTGTGAATCATTGTAGAGTGATAGCAGCTGTTATTATGTGTGATTCAGTTGCCAGGCCCATTCTGCAAAACATGACCCAATTTAATGGTAATTATGGGTGCAGCCTCTGCCTACATCCTGGTGAACAAGTTCCAAAGGGAAATGGAACTGTTAGGGTTTATCCATACAAAGAAGTTCCAAAAAGGGATCATGCTTCAACCCTAAATGATGCAAGGGAGGCTGTGCGTACCACACAATCTGTGAGGGGCATTAAAGGGCCCACATGTCTTGTCAACATCCCACACTTTGACCTCATATCTGGAATGCCTCCTGACCATATGCATAATGTACATCTTGGAGTTGTTCGGCAAATGACAAGCATGTGGCTGGATAGTGAACACCATGAGGAGCCATTCTATATTGGTAATCGTGTTCCTGAGCTCGACAAACAACTCTTGAGAATTAAACCACCTTGCAATATCACAAGAGTGCCCCGCTCTTTTCAGCAAAGGAAGTTTTGGAAAGCCAGTGAATGGCAGAACTGGTTACTTTTTTATAGCATCTTTGTGCTAAAGGGAATACTACCCCATGCATTTTACCAGCACTGGTTAATCCTTGTCACCTTCATGTTCTTGCTATGTAAGGACACTGTCACATCAGAGGGCTTAAAAAGATGTGAAAAACTAGTTGTTGAGTTTGTCAAACAGTTTGAAACACTGTATGGAAAGGAAAATGTGTCATTTAACGTACATTTATGTCTTCATTTGCCGGACTCTGTGAGAAATTGGGGACCTTTGTGGGCACATTCAGGATATATTTTTGAGTCTTTTAATGGGGAGATACTGAAGATGTTTCATGGCACCCAGTGTGTTCCCTTACAAATAATGAAACAATTCACATATAGACAAGTGTTGCCTCTTTTGAAAAACAATGCACTGAGAAATGCTGTGCCAAGATGTATACAGCTGTATAACAACTTGACTGGTGAAAAAAAGCTGAAACAGTTTGAAAGAGTAGCAGATCAAGTTGTGACCCTTGGTTTACACTATGTACGAAAACTTACTAACGAAGAGATACTGGCTATGAGAGAGAAAATTTCAGTCACCACGGATACAATTGTGAAAATATTCAGTAGAACTTTCGTCAAAGGAGAACTGTATTACTCAGAGCAGTTCACTAGAGTAATGAAAAGGAACAGCTTCACTGTTTTGTTGGATAATGGACACATAATCACTGTGTATTATTACATTGTGGTAGAGAGACTTGATGACAGAAAATGTTTTGCTGTTGGAAGACAGTATGACAAATCACACAGTTCAGTGCTGAATTTAGAAAATGTAGTTGGCTTGAAAAGAGTGTTACAGGGAAGGAAAAGGGTTTTTGATGTGATGCAATTCAACAGGAAATGTATGTTAGTTGATCTGCCACATTATGCCAACCTTTATGCATGTATACCTCCACGTTGCAGTGTGGAGGACTGAAATGTCATGTTGATGATGAAATGTCATGTGGAGGAATAAAATGTTGAGGATGAAATGTCATGTGGGGGAATAAAAAGTGGATTAAAAAATGTAATTGCTGCTGTTTAATTTATAATACTTTCATCTACATTTTACAATATATGAATCAATACATAGCCATATATGGTCCATCCATATGGCTATATAATGTAAAATATAGTGAATGTCATGCAAAAATTTGATTTGGACTATTGTTAATCAACCTCTCTGTAAACATATGCATGAGCTTCCTTAACTCATAAAAAAAAATACTTTGTTTCAATAAACATACATTGAAATACAAACAAAACTGTATTACATTATTGCATGCATTTTAATATATTAATCAATATATAGCAATAGGTTGTCCATCCATATATTGTTATATATTTTCAAATATATGAGGATGTTTCTGATATATTGAAATATATTTTCTAATGTATTGCAATATAAATTCTAGTATATTGCAATATATTTTTGTTCCGTAAGGGGTGTTATGTCCAACAGGACAAACTGGACAGTAAGGATGTGAAAACAAATATGCTAAAAGTTAATTTCTGTTAACGAGATAGTTTCCTTAAAAAGTGAAAATTCTGTCATCATTAAGTTGTTTCAGACCAGTTTCTTTCTTCTGCTGACCACAAAAGAAGTTATTTTGAACAATGTTGGTAACTAGACAGTTCATGGGCCCCATTGACTTCCATAATATTTTTTTTTCTTACTATGGTTGTCAATGGGGTCCATCAACTGTCTAGTTACCAACATTCTTCAAAATATCTTCCTTATTGTTCAGTAGAAGAAGGACATTTATAAGGGTTTAAAACAACTTGTGGGAGAGACCGAATTTTCATGTGGGTGAACTATTCCCTTAACTATCCCTTTAATGACAGATGCAGACATGTTTGGCTTCTTCAAAAAGCAAGGAACAAGACCGCATTGCACTATTGCACTGCACTATGAACGGAGGAAAGTTCAGTCTCTGTTAAACTCCCTTCTTGTCTTTAATATTTGTCCTAACATTACAGAATTCATTAACGTATTGTTAAGGTCAATATAGACTAAACACCTTAATATTATCCTATTAATTTCCTGATTCCCCAGCTTCTGGGAATGTCCCCACCAATCTCAAAACCAAACCTACGCCCTTGATTGACACTGTGGTTTTGGCATAGACCCCGCCCTCGGTGATCTGTTCACCATCCTCCATTGTTTCAATGTCAGCCGGTGTTCTGACCATAGACAGTATGAGAAGTGGACAGAGCCATCTCATTGGAACTTAGTTGAGACAGTTGAATCAGTAAATCTTCTAGTAGCTGTGCGTGAAAATTGCCAAACGTTAATCTTGCAGAGACGTGAGTGAGCAGGAGTAAGCATTCTGATTAATTATTAATTTGTATAGTATTTATTTTAAAATGTAACGCCAGTACGCCATATTAAGTTAATGCATACTATTAAGAAGTGATGTAAAATGATGTTCAAGAACTTGTGATATGAATTCATACCCAATAGTTACATGATGTTGTATAACGTTAATAGGCAGCAAATATAACGTTAACCACAAAATGGCGTTAACTGTTATCTACACATCTACGTCACAAGAGAAATGGACGGATCAGTCATATAAAAAAAGTTATTCAGTAAATCGCTTGGACAAAAGGGTCTGCTTTGGCCTGTTAAATAACATATAGATAATAATTGTGAGCTAGGTGTTAAATCATGCATATTTGGCTAATAAATCCTGGTCAAAAACACTTGAACAAAAAACATTTTCTTTATTTCATGTTATAGGCTATGACATTTTGTAGATGGCTTCCGACCAGGATGAAAGGGATCACATTCATCTTCAAGGGTAGATCTGTAAATAAATAAAGGAACGTTAACCACGATTGCCATTGAGATTGTTTTCTTTTCTTACATTGCCTGTATAATCTCCTGATCATTTCTCCATCCCCCGTAAATATAGCGGCCGTTACCCATACTTCATTATTTAATGAAGTAGATAAATTATTAAAGTTCGTGGATAAATGTCACTTCATATGTATTCACTTGCCACATACCGAATTATTTCCAATTCCCCAAAAACGTTGTTGAAATCTTTTGTCCAGTTGCATTTATGGACTCATTATCTATGGGCTTCTCCCTTGACGGGACGTCCCCCCGATTGCCTGCGAGCTTCTCCTCCTGTCTATACGGTAATGTCTCTATTGTGCGACAGAAAGTCGCGTGGTTATGATGCAATCGTTAGCCTGTGTTTAACAAAAACGGCTTCTACGGGGCCATAACGTAAGATACAAAGTAATGGAGCCTTTTATACATTGTCGTGTTTATTTAGAAATAAATAATAGACAAATGAAGTATTTGGACGCCTTTGAAGTTATTCGCTGTCAAAGTGACGCCAAAATGAATGGGAGTCAATGGAATGCTAACAGCAGGTGAGGTTCTGCTACAATGGCGGCTCCCGCGAGGCTTCAACTTCCGGCTGATGGATTACCCCCTTGGTTCTGACGATTTGTGCTGCCTTGTCGAAAATCTCTCCTAAGAAACATAACATAACTGTTCTGTTGTGGGATGTAATAATGTTCATAGTAGTTTTCACTTACTTCCGACATCAGAGCCACTGAAAACGCAGTGGATGGATTTTATTTAGGAAAGGAAAGGCGCCACTTAAACTTCCAAAATACATTTATGTTTGCGCAAATCATTTTGACAGACTGTTTTGTGAACGAGGGTCAATTCAAAGCAGGTCTTGCTTCAAAGTTAATCCTCAAGTGTGGATCGTTGCCTACTGTTCGCGATCCAACGTCACCTCCAGTGGAAGTAAGTGTATTTTATGATTTTTGAGCAAATAGTCATTTCAGTCGATGTCAGCTAATTCAACAACAAATGCGTCTAAAGTTGTTGTCGTCGTCGTAGGATGTCTGTGTAATAATTTAAACCTTGTTTGTATAGTCGTGAGCTTAGAATTATACAGTTCTATCTCCGTTTAGGGTAGTTCTGAGATATTGAGCATCAAAGTTTTTAAATCCCTGCTGTTTTGTGAGATGGAACCATTTTATTTTATTAATAACTACTAACAAAATATTGTTTTTCAAAAATAACACCACACAGGCATTAATAAACACCTAATGGATAAGATTATGTCAAAAACTCAATTTCGACCAAAAGTGGAGATAGAACCATATAATTCTAAGCTCATGTAGTGTGTAACCACACGTTTATAAATATATTTTTAAAGAACTGTGCATGTTTTCTGTAAAGACAAGACATCAAAATTCCCGTTTCATCCGTCTTGTAACCTTCCATACAACAAATAGCTTCAGACAGTTTTATGTCACGTATTATTTTTTGCAACAATTACAAATGTAAATAAATCAATACCTGCTCTATCTCCCTGCAGCATATATTTTCTTGTTCTGTAGCCATCTTCTCACATTTGCCACATAAGCACCTGTATGACAAGTAATGTAAACGCAACAGGTCCCTCTCATAAAAGTAATTTCGTTTGTACGTAGCAAACGTTATCACAGTATTTGTGTTTGTAGTTTCAAAAAATTGCGCCAACGTTATCACAGTTTGTGTGTGTCTGTGTATGTGTTGCACATCCATAATTGCAAAGGGGGCGCGATTACAACTCTATAAGTACATACATGTATCAAATAACAATTCCGAGACGTCCTGGTTGTGTCTCTTCTGCCGGAGTCTCTTCATCGTCTGGGTCTGATTCCGGTTCAAACATGTACGGCTGAATGCCATACAAAACAGCTGGTCTCTCACTCTCAGCCATTCTGCTTCTACCGAGTACCGACTGTTTATTGCCATAGGTTTGCAAGTTACGCCCTCATCCAAAGGCTGGGCGGGGATATGCAGCTCATTTACATTTAAGTTGGTCCACACCAAAACAGCTCTTTTTAAAACAGGCCACAAAAATGACATTTTCAAATGGTTATAATAAATTAATTGTGGGGTATTTTGTGCTGAAACTTCACAAATACATTCTGGGGACACCCGAGACCAATATTACATCTTGTAAAAAGGGGCATAATAGGTGCGCCCTTTAAAGGTTGAATGTATTATTTTGAATGACATATGAAAGCTCTGACAAATAACAAATAAGCTACCAAAAGGCTTCTGAACAGTAAGAACATAGTTCTTGAGTTAATTGAAATCCTTTATAGTGATTTTATATAGAGATTATATTGTTGTTACTATTACTATCCCTTTACTTATCTCAGTAATGACTGACAAAAGACTGGGTGACCATGGCCGCGGGAACTCGGAGTGCTGAGCGTTCTGCAGCACTATGGCTGCCGATGCATCATCCAGGTGGATGGTGTACATTGGTGGTGGTTGAGGAGATTCCCCCTTCCATGTAAAGCGCTTAGAGTACCCAGAAAAGCGCTATATAAATGTAACAAATTATTATTATTATTATCAGAACATAAACTCTCAGTAGCTGTGTTTATTTCGACCTGGAGTTGGGCAATAATGCCTACAGAGTCAGAGAATATATTATACTGTATGGAAATGGAACAGCTATACTCTAGTTTAATTATGGTTATAACTTATTTTTCATCTTGCTTTTATCCACTATTAGTACTACAAGCACATTCATTTCTGCCGTGATCAGTAACGTTAGGCCTATCACTCCGGAGACTATAAGCTCCATTCTCCATTCAATCCATTCTCGAGTAACAACGAGAGTAAATGAAGACTGCTATGTTCATTCTTAGATCCAACAACAAAACACCCCAATAACTTGAGAAGACATTCTTGTCTACAGCTGCTCTGGCGTCGAAACAATGGCTCAGTCAGGGCAGGTCTATGCTAAAACTGCATAGTCAATCAACAGTCATGGGCGGGGCTTGTGCAAAAGTACGTCACATTGCCCCGAATCTGAAAATGGCTTGTTCTGAGACAGTGCTTATGATTTATGGGGATTTAAAAAAAAGCACTGGGTAGTTCTCTTACGAGAGGTTCTCTGGTATTGCGTAAGATAGCTTACACTATGGGAAAGATTCATCTTCTCAAGATATTGAAACCAAAAAATTATCCTTAATTTTTGTATCCATTGTCAACGCAGTGCAGCAGCTAGCAGACCTAGAGCAGGCTGTCTAGCGTGCTCATAGGCTGCCCTGCGGGAACTGCAGCAGCCTACCACTGAGCCCGACGTGACGTCACGTCCAATGAAGGGCGCTTGCGCCTTCACAGTGTCAAAGCCCGCCAGAATGGTCGTGGCTTAGCGTATATAAGCAGAGCTCGTAGGCTGTATTCTCTGATTTTCATCTCTTCAGCGAAGCACTCCGCATCGCTGGATCTAGAGAGAAGCTGCCGCCGTCGAGGAAGCGACAAGCCAGCTTAGGACAGCGCCTGAAGAAGCCGGCCGTCTTCGCCACCTTCAGCCATCCGTGCGAGCTACGCTATCAAGGAACTGTGATGACGCTCTCTTTATCTGCTCGCGCTAACTGAAACTGATGTGGTTTCCCCCTGTGGCTCAGTGGCTAAACCCACAGCTTTCACTGCTCTCACAAGCTCGCGGCTGGATCTGGCATCCCCATCCAGAGCGCTGGTCTCTGTCGCATGGGTAATCAACGGGTACCCGTTGCCCTGCCAGAAGGAGTGATGAACACGATCACGCAGTCTAGAGCTCCCTCTACTAGAAAGCTTTACGCGTCTAAATGGTCAGTGTTCTCCAAATGATGCACTGACAAAAACCTGGACCCACGGACGTGTGGGGTCTCGCGGCTGCTCAGTTGCCTACAAGAGATTTTGGATAAGGAGAGGTCACCATCCACGCTCAAAGTCTATGTGGCGGCCGTTGCAGCGTTCGCTGAGTCGACTCGTGGCCGGTCGCTAGGGAAAAATGAGCTTGTCATCCGCTTCCTCACAGGAGCCAGAAGGATGAACCCTCCGCGCCCCCCGTCGGTTCCAATGTGGGATCTTTCATTGGTCCTCGAGGCCCTGAAAGCTTTCCTCTTTGAACCACTAGACTCCATGGAGTTAAAGTACCTATCACTCAAAACCGTTTTCCTGACAGCACTGTCATCAGTGAAACGTGTGGGGGACGTACACGCGCCGCGCCGCGTGTCTCGAGTTCGGGCCAAATGACTCAAAAGTCATCCTCAAACCTAGACACGGCTATGTTCCTAAAGTGATTGGCACTCCATTCAGAGCGCAGGTCATTTCTCTATCGGCTCTGCCTTCATTCGATAATGAGAGCGACATTAATCTCCTCTGCCCATTCAGGGCACTGAGGATTTACACTGCGCGCTCCGCCCCTTCAGGCGCTCGGAGCAGCTTTTCGTTTCGTTGGTGGGCGCACCAATGGTCTCGCCGCCTCGAA
The DNA here is from genome assembly GCF_051911475.1 of Siphateles boraxobius. NCBI lineage: Eukaryota > Metazoa > Chordata > Actinopteri > Cypriniformes > Leuciscidae > Siphateles > Siphateles boraxobius. The sequence continues at coordinate 11,146 of NW_027509041.1, forward strand.
ACAAAGCCTATCCAGATGGATTGTGGACGCTATACCAGCCGCTTCACGTCGACAGGTCTGCAATGCCCCCTGGGCATCAGGGCTCATTCCACCAGAGGCATGGCTTCTTCGTGGGCATGGTCCAGCGTAATTTCTATTCACAACATATGTGTGATGGCTGGCTTGGCCTCCCCGTCCACCTTTGTCAGGTTTTATAACCTAGAAGTTCCCGCTCTGCAGGCAAAACTTCTTTCAGTTTAAGTGAGATGTACATTCTGTCCACAGATGTTCATGCGCAGGCTACTCTCACATATACTAGCTCTTCTGGTTGAGCTGCACTATTGGGTATGTGCTATATGCTTATACAGACCGTCGATGCCGCTCTGTATTCCCTATTAGTGCTTATGTACAAGTGCTGGCCCGCGTTGCTGGCCACCTTATTTCCCACTTATTTGGGTTCCCCGGAAAGCCCTGGGACTCATTGTGGATGCTTGGCGCGCACGGCGTTGACAAAGGTTTCCCGTAGCGTAAGCTAACTTACGCAATATGAGAGAAGAGGGAAAGAGTATTGCGTAACCTGCCGTGCTTGTGCCACGAGCGCCACGAGATTCGATGAAAAACCAGAGAAGTGTGAAGCCGCGAGCGCCCTTCATTGGACGTCACGTCATGTCGGGCTCAGTGGTAGGCTGCTGCAGTTCCCGCAGGGCAGACTATGAGCACGCTAGACAGCCTGCTCTAGGTCTGCTAGCTGCTGCACTGCGTTGACAATGGATACAAGAATTAAGGATCATTTTTTTACTTCAATATCTCGAGAAGATGAATCTTTCCCGTAGCGTAAGCTATCTTACGCAATACTCGTTCCCTCTTCTAGAGAGAACCGAGGTTACGTTAGGTAACCGATACGATTTTTATCATAATAGGGTGGTTGTGTACACACACTGCCAACACACATTTATGTTCAAATGCCATACAAAAGTGAAATTTGCATAATACATATTTTTAAGAAAACCCATCATGATCGCCCAGTAGATGCTGAGGTTTTTCTGAAAGAGTTTGTCGCTACTGGCAGTCGAAGAAAGAGCTATGAATGTACAATGATAATTTATTTTCATAAAGGGAGGGTATGTTTTGAGAATTAGAAGTCTAGTGACCAAAATAAATGGTTGTGAAGCACGAGTTGTTGACACTGCTGGTGTATTTATGGTGTTGGATACTCTTTGTTCTACTTAAATTTGTTATTATTTAGGGTTTGTTGGTGATAACTTATTTATATTTAATTATATAATTGAAATGTAGTAATTGATCATTGTCACATGTGGCTGTTGCAAGGAAGCGGACGACAAAGGAGAATACCAGGGAATATTATTTAATCCAACAATAATAGCAAAACCAGGTATACAACCTCTTAAAACTGACGAAACAGGACAAAGAACTGAACAACACAGAACTAATGAGTTAATTAATGAACAACAGGTGAACCGATTGAAACTGACACAGACTAGAAACTAGGGGGCTGTTTACACGACACCGTTTTTAACTAAAAACGTAAAACTTTCTATCCGTTAGTTTGTATCCAAACGTCTCAGCTTTAAGCATTTTGTTGTCGTGGACGTTGTATTTTTGGACATTCATGTTTTTTAGATTTGTAATTAGTAATTAAATATCATGAATTAGCCTAGATATTTCAGACATCTTACTTATTATTGTTTACTTATGGTTTGTTTGTGATGCAGCTGCCAATACAGAAACCAGAACCAATACATTTGCCTGCTTCATCTGTCAACAAAAGTTTCTTTACGAACTCTCATTACACTGTGCTGTGCTGGGATGCCATTAAAAATAAACCATCCACTTGTTTCCAATGCTGGGATCCTTCTTAAGTATTTGTACTGAGCTGTTTAAACAAGCTGTTTAAACTGGATGTGTCAAAGCGAACTTTCTTTCACTCTTCCATTTGTCCTGTTGTCGACAGACTCAAGCTTGTGGAGTTTGTCAGAAACTGAATGCGCATATGTATCCAGTGTAGACGGCGTCAGTGATTAAAATTGGTTTTATTTGCTTTTGACAACACTCACATCCAGACCAACATGGGCAAATGTCAGCCATTAAGTGACTGAATGATTATGTGACTGTGGGCGGGGCCTATGATGTAAAACTGTTCATTGATGTCTTGCTCTAGAGTCAGTTATATGCAAATGTATTCACCCATGTGACGTCACTGATCCTTCACTATCAAAACAACCTTTTTTTTTTTTTTTTTAGCTTGATTAAATAAATGCTTTGTTTATGAAGACGGTTTAAGCTATGAACTTGGAAGATGTTTTAATGGAACAAAGACTTATCGTGAGCATAGAATTATAAGGTTCTATCTCCACTTTTGGTCGAAATTGAGTTTTGACATAATCGTATCCCTTGGGTGTTTATTAATGCCTGTCTGTGTTATTTTTGTAAAAAAATATATTTTGTTAGTAGTTATTAATAAAATAAAAAGGTCCCATCTCACAAAACAGCAGGGATGTAAACACTTTGATGCTCAATTTCTCCGAACTACTCTAAACGGAGATGGAACTGTATAATTCTAAGCTCACGTTATGTCAAAGAATTGGTTTAAACACCTTTAACAGTTTTGAAAAATATATATATATTTATTTGAATAATTTTACATTGTGTGCTTAGAAACTAAACTTTCTAATGTTTTTATTTATTTCCCTTTTATTTATTTCCTCTTGTGTATATAAAACACTTCCAGGTGGCTTCCAGTTTTGCGTCATTCACACGTTATAATTTCTGGACGATGCCTGGGATTCAGAATCCTCCAGTTCTATGAAACAGTCCTAGTAATGAAACAGTCCTATTAGATGTCAGAATGGTTGACATAACACTAAGCAGAGACCCTCTAAATTTCTTAATCAGCTCAAAACGTCAAGAGTCCTTCGTTTTCACCTGAAGTCTGTGGAATTGAGGGAGGTATCAGCACAAGGCCATGCAGTTTAAATTAAATGCCTCAACCTTCTTTACAGCTGTGTGTGTGTGTGTGTGTGTGTGTGTGTGTGTGTGTGTGTGTGTGTGTGTGTGTGTGTGTGTGTGTGTGTGTGTGTGTGTGTGTGTGTGTGTGTGTGTGTGTGTGTGTGTGTCTACCACATCTTACATGAGCCTGTTTAATGGAATTCTCAGAAATTATCTCTTGCCTTTAATCTAAAAGAATATTAACAGCTTTACTAAGGATTTTTTTTTTCAGGCTGAAATTCCACTTGTATTATTATTATGATATTTACTTTGACCTCTTTGCAACGGAGTTGTCCTCCATACAGCGTTGCTAATTGATTTATACTAACTTTCAGCACACAGTCCAAAAAGATGTTATTCCCATTGGGGTGGAATTCGTCTGCTGATAAGAACAGAGTTTCAAAGCCTCTGCCTTCTCCGAAAGTTAAATATTATGCATCAGTGAGATCGTGTTTTAGACACCAAAGCCTCAGTGTGTTTGTAAAAGGAAAATTATGTTTGGCTCTATTCAGCACAAGCAAATATCCCAATGGAAACTGTTTCAAGATTAAAGAATTCTCTCACTGTTATGAGAAATATAAGCTATATCAAATATTGTCTCTGGGTCTCTAAATGGTATTACTGTAGTTATATCACCTTGCTTCTTTATTATTGTATTTTTTTTCTGGCTAATTACAGTAATATAATATACTCTCTCTCTCTCTCTCTCTCTCTCTCTCTCTCTCTCTCTATATATATATATATATATATATAGGATATATATATATATATATATATATATATATATAATTATAATTCTATATAATTCTCGTTGTCCTAACGTTTCAGTGATATAATCTCTCCATATTGCTCTGTATAATCCTGGTATTACTTCGTCCCTTTTTGGTCCTAAGCACCTTAAATTCAAAGCCAGTTTAATTACTTAGTGGCAAACGACAAAAAATGACCTGGATAAAGATGTAAATTACAGCCGTTTAGCACAACTGATAAAAATGGGCAAAAATAAAAAGGTAATTTACAAAGATTTGTTCACTATATTCTAATTTAGAGAGTATGCTCACCTACTGAGATCCTTTTTCAATTGAAAAGGCCTGCCAAAACCTGTATTACATCTTTAAGCTAAACAACCATTTTAATAAAGTATACTTGGGTTTCAGCAAGACGAATGAATATAAATCGCAAACATTTATGCATAAACAGCATTGTTCGTGTGTGCACCAAAGATCTTGGATGTTTTGAAAAGTTTCCTTTAGACAAATATATTAATTTATGCGAATGCCGTGATGTTCAGGTATCATAAACAGATGATCAAAAAGAGCTTAGCAAAACCTAAACAAAATTCCTCCAATTCCACATTCCACCCTGAAACATTTCTCTTAAAACAAGCAGTCAAGCCATAACCATCTGTCTGGCTTCACATATTAGATTCATCATTGCCAGTTATACATTCAAGGGTCGACTCAAAGCGTTTTGCACATTGACATGTGCTTCTTATTAGGGCCTGGTATTCCTTGCTTTTGATAGGTCTCTGTTTGTCACATGTCTGAATGAGACCCAGGCACATCTTTGGGCTTTTGGTTGTTCAGTTAAACCCTCTCTGTCAGTGAAGAGTCATTGTTAACAGATGGTAATGTAATAAGCTGACCCTGTGACCTTTCCAAAGCGGCTATGCAACCTGGACCCACCAAATGAAATGTTAAGTGTGTATCTGAGAACTTGTCAGCAAACACATGGAAGGCTAGTAGATGCTAGGTGTTTGTGGTTGCTTAACCCTGCAGGGCAAAGGGACATTAATCACAGTTAAGTCCAAAATGATGAAGTGTTTGGTGGTCAGACATGATTGGCCATTCTAAATGCAGCTATGGTTTCAGCAGGCATATCCAAGGATCCAACATGCCACATCAGGAAATGAAACCAAAGCAATTTTTCCTAAAACAGCTGCTCTTCCATTAGGGAATCTCTAAACAAATCCTGAGTGTTTGAATTAAAAAAGTTTGCACCTTAAATCATCACCTTGAAAAGTTTTGAATTTCAATTTTTTTGAGATGTGAGCGATACTATTTCAAGGAAAGAACTTTCAGGTCATGTTTTTTATTTTCAATTTTTTTCTCAAGCAAGGTCAAAATAAATCATTTATTTTCCCCGTAGTTCATATAAATGTGTGGTATAAAAGTGTGAGATAAATAAGAGTGGGAATCATGGGTAAATATTAGGAGTGCAGATGGCTTGTGGGAAGAAAACAGAAGCGGGTCGAGTGAATGATTAGATAATAATTTGTGGAGTTTGTCATCTGGGAAGGACACGGAGGGAGGGAGGGAGAGAGATCTCAAATCTGTTGCATATAAAACAACATCCACTATCTGAAAGACTGCAGTATCGGTTTGTGTGTGTTAACATTAACTATTATCGCTAGCATTTGAAAACAAATACAAAACGATTGCCAGAAATAGCTCGCATTTTTGATCATTTTCACAAAACTTAAATAGTGTTACAATTTTTTTTTTTTTATGTAACCCAAGCACTTTCCCTCCACTGTACACCTAAAATGTTTATCAATATTTCAGATGATAACATCTGATAACATTAAATAAAGCTATTTTACAGCTGACACAAATATATTGCTGAAATGCAGCCTTATTAATTTTCAGTTGTGCTACCACATATTATATTATACTATATATTATATTTAGTGCTGTTATTAATTTCATCTATAAATAAATTATCTTTTGTTTTCACACACTTATTGTGAAATTAAGCATGCACCATTTATCTTGTTTAACACGTTAATTTTGTCATCATTTGCTATATGTGACCAGTCACGGAAACTAGGGACACAAGTCGGTTCTGGGGCATTTTGAGTTATTCATAGATTCTGAGAGTGTAATATCCAAGCTTTCCAACGATGTGTAACATGTGGAAATCTGATAATATTTGGAGAAGTTGTGGCCATTTTAAAGTAGGCACTTAAAAAAGCTCAAAGAGGAGAAAACGAGCTAAAGATTGTGCAGTTCTCACCTGTCTCTGCTGCTGGGGGTGACAATAGGGCTCATTTACATCTCATTTAGATAAGCCATACCCCCTGTAAAGCTCCTCCATGTGCTTTACAGCTTTTTTTACACTTCGAATGAGTGCACTTCTGCCGCACTAGGCGAAAAACAATTGTGCTGCCCCTCTATTTGCAACGTACCAGCAACAACACACAGACCAATAATGCCATATAGCCTGCATATAACGCGAAACCAGCAACAACACATAAAGACCAATATGCCATATACATATAACGCAAAACCAGCAACAACACACAAAGACCAATATGCCATATAGCCTGCATATAACGCAAAACCAGCAACAACACACAAAGGCTAATATGCCATATACATACAGTATAACGCAAAACCAGCAACAACACACAAAGACCAATATGCCATATACATATAACGCAAAACCAACAACAACAAACAAAGACCAATAAGCCATAGGCCTACATATCTATAGCGCAAATAGTACGCAACGCTCGTGTGCCCAAAATGTCAACAATATTAAAGTTTATGTAGGAGGCAAATGCCTGCTGGCATTTTTCTTTAAGCAGTCATTTCTGCAATTTTCCAAATAATCACATTTCACCTCCTCAAATTACTGTTGCAAATCTCTTTACACCACTTTCTTATGTGCGTATACACACACAAATGAAATGTCCGCAAGCACATTATATCATCAGCAGGTTCAGCATCTTAAATAACGACTAAAGAGCAAATGAAGCTTAACTTACATTTCAGAAACACGCACGGCAGGCCTTCATCGCAGCAGCAAAGGTCTTAACTGCATCCTCTATTTCGATTCTCCGTCACATATGAAACAGCCAGCCACCGCTGTCAGCGAGCCGAGCCGCCGTATTGAAGCACTGAGGGCGAGCGCGCTGCGCCCATACCTCCGGTTCAGTTTCCCGAGCCCACGAAGTGCGGCGAAAACATTTTCGGTGTAACTGCCAGACGGTTCATCTCGTCTGCGACAATCTTTGCGGCATCCATCTTCATTGAATTTTGATATCAGAGAGAGCTGGCCAGAGCACAGCATAATAAGTAGCCATGTGGTTGACTTGGAGGGCGGGGGCAAAAGCGCCGGGTTATTCAGTATGGAAATACACACAGACAATGACACGCCACGCCCCTACTGCATGCTAGAATCTCCGAAAACAAGCCGATTTCAACCTCAAAATGTAAGCTTTTAAATATACCAATACTGCTATCTCAAACATGGAGAGGCTTCTTCGTGATTTCAATTAACAGATTCTCCAAAAAATTGAAAATCACCAATTTTGAAAAAAAACTCTTCTTTCTCATTTTGCTCGAAAGTTGTGCTGCCGACTTGTGTCCCTGGTTTCTGTGACGGGTCACATATCCAGCAAAGTAAACCATCAGATTGAAGGGTGATTCTCATAAAACGCCTCGGGTTACGACTGTAACCCTTGTTCCCTGAGAAAGGGAACGAGAACTGCGTCTAATGACACTTTGGGGGAACGCCCCTCAGCATAGCCTCTCTGAAGCATGGATGAAACTAAGCCCATCTTGATTGGTGTTGCGTCATGATGTACAGTAAAGTGTGACGGCATACATGGAAGCTACAAAGGGACGCCTGCACACAACAGCGTCAGCTTCTGTGATAAAATAAGTCGCTCCCAGGCAGAGGAAGGTGTGGCGAAGGAACTCAGTTCTCATTCCCTTTCTCAGGGAATAAGCTTTACAGTAGTAACCTGAGAAGTTCCTTTTCGAGGGAACTCGAACTGTGGGGGAAACTCGACACTTTGGGGGAACAAGTACCCACTATACCACAACAAGCCCAGCCTGTCCGAGTGTGAAGCTGCGCACAGGCACACTTAGAACGAGAGCACAAGGGTGCCAGGCGTAGATGGAATGTCCAGGCTATAAAATCTGATGAAAGTATGAGGGGTGGCTCTAGAGGACGCCATGCCTCTGGTTGAATGAGCCCTCACAGCCAAAGGTGAAGGTGCACTGCGCACCTGATATAACATAGATATTGCTTGAACGATCCAGTTGCTAATGGTCTGCTTGGAAGCGGGAAGACCCTCCTTGGGTGACCCGAAACACACTAGCAACTGGTCTGACTTCCGCCATGAAGAGGACCTATGAATACATAATTTGAGAGCTCTGACAGGGCAGAGCAGATGAAGTCTCTCCTCATCCGCCGTCACGTGAGGTGGAGGATGAAAAGCCTGCAGAACCGTAGGCTGTGCCAAATTGGATGGCACCTTAAGCAAACAGCCCGGCCTGGGATGCAGGATAGCTTTAATGTCGCCTGGAGCAAACTCCAGACACCCATGGGATATAGAGAGCGCCTGAAGATCTCCTACTCTCCTCAGAGAAGTAATGGCCAGCAAAAAAGCCACCTTTAAGGAAAGGTTCTTGGCCTCAGCCGACTCCAGAGGTTCTAAGGGGGCCTAGGCCAGCCCTTGGAGAACCACTGCCAGGTCCCATGTTGGAACAGTGGTTCGAGCCGCAGGTCTCATCCTCCAAGCCCCACGGAGGAAACGTACGACCAACTGCTGTCTCCCCAGAGCCCCATCACCCAGAGGAGCGTTGAAAGCCGCAATAGCAGCCACTTACATCTCTAGTGTGTATGGTGTAAGACCAGGCAAGAAGCAATCTTGGAGGAACTCCAGCACTGAAGCCACCGGGCAGTTAACTGGGTTCACCTCATGCTCTCTACACCATATAGTGAAAACATTCCATTTTAGGCCGTACAATATCATCGTGGAGGAAGCTCTATAGCTGAGTATGGTCTGTACTACTCCTACTGACAGGCTAGCCTATCTGTACTGTGCCCCCTCAGGGGCCAGGGGCCAGACCCACAGTTTACATAGTTCTGGTCGAGAGTGAAATATTGAGCCCTATGCCTCTGTCAGCAGGTCCCTCCTGATGGGAATCTCCATGCTACTCCATGCTACTCCACGTCTGCACCATGGCATCCAACCCCAGCGGGGCTGGATGTGTGAAGGAGAACCACAGTGGACAGTGGGTCGTCTCTCGGGACGCGAATAGATACACTTCCACTGGGCCGAACCTCTGACATATTGACTCCACCACCTCAGGGAGGAGTATCCATTCCCCGGGCCTCAGCCCCTGCTTCGACATGATGTCTTTCCGACTTTCCAGCGACATGAGGCTCCCAACATCGGGCCTTGGGACAGAAACCAAGCTTTTTTCCACATAGATAGGTAACGAAGGCAGCAGTGCATAACCCCGATCATGCGAAACGGCTTCCCATTCGGGGAAAACCCCTTGGTTTTCAACCACCACTGCAGGGCCCTCATGTGCAGCAGGCCAAATGGAATGATGTCGGACGCTGCTGCCTTGAGCCCTAACATTCTTGGCCTAGCTTTATCCTGGTCACCATGGCCAGGATGGACTTGATCCGTGCAGGAGACAATTGTGCCCGCATCGTGACCGAGTCCCACACCACTCCCAGGAACGTGGTTCTCTGGGCTGGTGCAAACACGCTTTTTTCGTGTTGAGTCTCAACCCCAGTCTCTGGATGTGGGCAAGGACGACATCTCGATGCCAAACAGCCAGCTCTTGTGACTGGGCCGAAATCAGACAGTCGTCGATATAGTTGAGCACCCTGATACTCTGAAGCCTCAGCGGCGCTAGAGCTGCTTCCATGCATTTGGTAAATGTGTGAGGGGAGAGAGCTAGGCCGAACGGAAGAACTTGATATTGGTACGCTGCCCGCTCATGCTGCACTCACAAACAATGCACGCACATTTGGTGTGTGTCCCCACCTGTTATGTAACAAGGGCAGGGATGCACACACCGCCTGTACTTGCACTCGCCATTCTTATATATATTGAGTGATTGTGTACTGACAGACAACACCAAATAAGACACACGCGACAGAGCGTTTGCTGAAGAACAGAATGCTGATGCTGTAAAATGTAGCTTCCGTGTATGCTGTCACACGTTACGTCATGACGCAACACTAATCAAGATTGGCTTAGTTTCATTCATGCTTCAGAGGTGCTACGCTGAGGGGCGTTCCCCCAAAGTGTCATTCGACGCAGTTCGAGTTCCCTCGAAAGGAACTATATTTTTTAAAAGCTTTTTTCAAGGTAAATTTAGGTGTTTTGGATAAGTCAAGTTTCAATACCGAACAAGACCGCATGGAGATGCCAAACAAACCCTAAACCACAAACTGCCTTGACCCGACTGCATATATGGCTACCTATATGTATATAGGCATATGTATATATATTTGGTCTGCCTTGATCGATTGCTCCTGTCTGCCTTGCTGCTGAGTGGTTTGCGTCTGTAAGCTCCATATTGCTTTCTGTTTTTAATATTTATTTAATATCATTCCATGTTATTTATATTGCTAATTATATCTTACTCATCACCACAGAATAATCTGACTTCGCTGTGGTAAGTATAGGATCAGTCAACCAACACGGAGAGTAATGTCTTCTCCTGTTATTGTCACTTGCATTTCATGTCACATGCAGTGTTGTGCAAGTTACTTCCAAACTTTAATACATTATACATTACTTGTTACTGTTATTTAAAAAGTAATTCATTACCTTACAATATTACTGTTTCAGAATTGTAATGCGTTACATTAATCCTGTATTACTTTTCAGTTACTGTCACCAAAATAGCTATACAGTAGTGGAACTTAACATTTTAAGGCTGTAACGATATGCAATATGAAACCGAAATCGCGACACTCAGATCCACGAACCGGCAGAATCACGACACATCCCTTCCAACTTCAAGAGTTATCCTTCCGGTCCAGATCCAATGCTACCCAGTGCTTTAAGTGGGCCGGTACGCGCCGGTACTCAGTACCGCCACTTCCAAATATAGCTCTTGAGCGTGCCGCCACCTCTCCGTGCGCCCAGAACGTGCTTTTAGCGTACCGGTACACTCATTTGCACATCTGTTTTAATCCTTTGGCTGCGCTGTCGCTTTTCAGAGCGCCCTTCACAATGCACGCTTCCTAATTCGTCCCACCGAGAGCAGAGACTACATTACCCTTACACCCTTGAGTTTTACAAGTGAAAAGAGCATGTGTCGCTTTTGCCACTGTCAGTAGCTATGTTTTCATGGACACAATCGGAATGAAATCAATACGATTGATGAATCTGAACAAGGTGTTTACATGAATGATAAATAAAGTAATCGGGTTGATGTGTGCGTTTATATGTCACAAGTTTCAAATCGGATCTGATTTTTTGACATGCACAAACTGCACGAATATACAGAGTTTCTCGCTGTTCGCGCATAAATATTCTCCTCTATTGGTTCTTTATTTGTTTTAAACAGCAGACGTAATATTAATTCGTCTCTGGTCATAATTTAGAGCATATTAACCGTTTTGCCGTGCTGATTTCTGTTTTGGTAATATTTCACGCGAAAAGACGACAATACGGTCACTTGCAACACTTGTAAAATTTCAATTTCGTCAAAGGGAACTACCTCCAATATGCAGAAACATTTGGCCACACAGCATGCAATTAAAGCTGCAGTAGGGAGTTTTGAGAAAATGTTGACTTAGCCTGAAAATTTGAACAAGCACAACTTACAGGTCCAACCCCCTTGCTCTCTGCTACGCTACAGCCCTCCCTCCACAGCTCCTCCCCCACAGTGGAGCCTGCCGTGAACGCGCAGGCTAGTAAGCAGGACCACCGATGACGGCGGATTATAAACAGTTATGGAACATTCACTAATAGGGACAAAACATCAACAATATGCTTTACATTGACTATGGCCTGACCATACTTTGACTACAAACTTGGTCCTCAAATCATTATGTATTTTGCAATACATGTAACTTTATAAGGTTGCACTCTTTCTATAAGTTATAGCTACTAAGATAACGTTAAAGGATTAGTTCACTTTAAAAAAAAAATTTTGCTGATAATTTACTCACCGCTATGTCATCCAAGATGTCCATGTCTTACTTTCTTCAGTCGAAAAGAAATTAAGTTTTTTGATGAAAACATTCCAGGCTTTTTCTCCATATAATGGACTTCAATAGGACACAAACGTTTCGAGGACCAAATGACAGTATCAGCGCAGCTTCAAATGGTTTTAAACGATACCAGACGATGAATAAGGGTCTTATCTAGTGAAACGATTGGTCATTTCAAAAAAAAAAAAAAACTTTAAGTTTTATAAGCACAAATGCTCGCTTTGCTCTGTTCTGTGATGCACGTTCGTGATCCTGTTCGAACTCGTTCATCCAAATGAACAAATCTTTTTCGAGTCATTCGTTCGTTGAATGAACGAAATGACTCCGAAAAAGACTTGTTCAAAATGAACAAATCTTTTTTCGAGTCATTTCGTTCATTGAATTTGGATGAACGAGTTTGAACAGGAGAGTCACGAACGACGGTACGGCCTCGCACTGTGCAAGAGAGGGGTGATCAGCGCGTACACGAGCGTGATTGACACTGCTAAGACATTCCTCCTGGCTCTGATTGGTTGTTTCTGACCAGGAGCGGTGTATTTCTGCAAATGGCAGTAGGACCACAGGGAGGAGCCAGAGGAGCGTGATTTTTTTCACAGATTATCTGTCTCATATTCTACTTTCAGGACATAATGAGAGTTTTAACAAATATTTGTTTACAATAGCTACCTATTGGAGCTTTAATTTGACGCGAGTGTGAGTAATTAAAAATGCTCCAACTACTTTAAAAGCCTACATCTGGGCACATTTCGGCTTTTATGAACAACCTGGTAAGCACGACCTGGAGAAGAGACAGTGCGTGTGCGCTCATGTCACGCACAAATAGAATATGCAGGAGGTAATACCACTAACTTGAAATACCACGTTAGCCGTGTTCACTCGAGCTGTTATAACGCCTGCAGAGTCTGACTGCTTTAGAGTAAGCATGAGCTCCAATATCACCCGGATCCGCAGCCAAAAACAAATCATCCACCCGCCCTAATGTTATTTGATTTAGGTATCCGCACCCGATGGTAAAATTACAAGTATTCTGTGTTGTTACGCGTGATTATAAATGGATGATCGTCTTCAACAACGGACTCGTTGACGGATGCGCGATTCTCAGGGTAACATTATACAATGATGAATGAGTGCTGCTTTTAAATGAACATTTCTTTAAAACAAAATTGATATGACAGAATTACATTTTTGTTAATGGCATAAACAGACTTAAGTCCCATGAAACTTTAACTGGAATTTCACTGTTTCTGTCACTGCGACTTCCCGAACAGGCGAACACACACACACACACACACACACGCGTGCGCACACACACATCGCTTTTGAAGTAAGATTGAAAATTGGATACAGTGCACCGCGATGCATCGAGATATCGAATTGAACTGAATCGATGACATGATAATCATAATCGAACCGAACCATGAGACCAGTGTAGGTTCAAACCACTAATACTCTGTGCTGTGTCTTCTGATCAGATATTAAAGCGAGTTAATACAAACAAACACATTTGTACTTATTCCCTCATCCAATGAGAATCGATAAGAGAATCGATAAGGAATCGAATCGATAAGCAATATCAATAATGGATTCGGAATCGTTAAATTCTTATCAATTCCCATCCCAACTCACTCAATGACTGGCTGTCTAGTGGTGTCCGCAAAATAACATAGAATTCATAGACAATTGGAAAAGTTTTTGTGGCAGATCTGACCTGTTGAAAAGAGATGATATTCATCCCTCTTGGGATGGTCCTGCTCTTCTCTCTAGTAATATGGCACATAGTCTAAGAGCTCAAACATGTATTGGGGCTCAGGTCAGGAAGCAGACAGACTGGCTAAACCGACCGTCTGCTAGCTGTCTCACGTCACTGAGGTCAGATACATCCCATCACATAGAGACTCTTTCACCTAGATATCATTATATAGAGACTGTGTCTGTTCCCCGAATTAGGACAGAAAACTCCTGAACCCACTTGAGGTTAAAAATTTAATTGATGTTCAACAAATAAAAAGCAGATATAATACGGATGAACAAATGATAAAGATTGGGTTGCTGAATATTCGATCCCTTACTTCAAAAGCACTTATTGTTAATGATATGATTACAGATTATAACCTAGATGTGATACGTTTGACAGAAACCTGGCTAAAACCAGACAATTACATTACTTTAAATGAGTCCTCCCCGAAAGATTACTGTTATAAACATGAGCCTCGTCTGAATGGCAAAGGGGGAGGTGTTGCTGTTATTTATAGTAATATCCTCAGAATTACTGAGAAGTCTAGTTTTAAATTTAATTATTTTGAAGTGTTGATGCTTAATGTAACACTATCTAGTGTAAATGATAAATCACGTTTGAGATGTGTGCTGGCTACTGTATACAGGCCACCAGGGTACCATACAGACGTCAGAGGGGGACAGGGAACGACCACATCCAGAAACGCACGGATGGAATGACATCTTGAAAAAGATCCTCTTTCAGGAAATGGGACCCGTCACCAGTGCTGGAGCACACAGGGGAATGACCACAGCAACACTGAACAGTTAATTGAAACGTCCTGGTTGCGTATGCAACCCACCGTTCCCTGAAGGAGGGAACGGAGGACGTAGTCGACGCCGACTGAAATGGGATCTCGCTAGAGAGCCTGTCTTCTTCGAGTACTATTGAACGAGCCAATGTAATTGGCGTGCGTGATTCGCATCACACACTCCGCCCCCGCGGCGCGGGTATAAATACGGAAGTGGATGCACGCACTAGTTGCTTTTCGCTGAGGAGCCGAGAGTAACCCGGGGTCAGCGGTGGTCCAGCGGTAGTGGCAAGGGGACTACGTCCTCCGTTCCCTCCTTCAGGGAACGGTGGGTTGCATACGCAACCAGGACGTTCCCTTTCAGTCGATAACGTTGGACGTAGTCGACGCCGACAGAAATGGGATCAACCATTGAACACGCCACTAACGCTGCCACCTTCCAGTGCCTAAACCAAAGCCTCCTGATGCCCCCGAAAACTTAAGGCGGGGAAGGACAGGGCTTAGGCCAGGGAAGTCACTGCTGTTCCTACAGGACCACTGGGAAAGCGTTCCCCGTACGTTGGAAGGAAGGGACGCTGCGGAAGCCACATCCAACCCGAGGGAGGTAATGTGGAGAATACACATATGAACTGGGCGGAAACCGGGCAGTCTAACATATGGAATGTCACTGGGGTGGCTCCAGCCTAAGACGGGGGGAGACACACCGGACAGTGACGGCAGAGAGACTCTGCCGAGGGAAGACACGGGCTCACCGCAGGGAGCCGTATCGTGGAAGAATACACATATGGGGTCACCGAAGGGACCGCAACATATGGACCCAGCCTAACACAGGTTCCACACTGCTTACGAGTGGTAGGCCTAACACCAGACGTTCCGCACGTCCGACGTCGGAGGGGTGTGGAGGAACTCAACAGGGTTAAATTTTAAGGGAACTCACTGGAGTAGAAAGGCACACGTATCCAGTCCATAGGAGGGGAATGGCGCAGCAAGCCGACACTTGAACCGGGCTCACAGTGAAACTGGCTTCATGAGAAGGGAGCCCACGGGAAGCAGCGGTTCAACTAGGTGTCGTCCAGCCCCCAACTCTAGAATCTGTTTAGCAAAGTATATCGTCAACGCCCAGGCGGAGCACTTTACACTCATCGTAGAGGAGCTCAACACCTAAGTGGACATGTTGCATCTCGGATCTTTGCCGAAATGAAGGCAAGCACTAAGTGCAACTTTGCATGGAAACAGCCTTCCCTCTCTGCTGAATTCCAACAGATATTTGAAGAGCTGGTCTGAGGTCTATGACTTGCATTCTGTACACGTCCAAGCGAACGGACAGAGAAGCCAGGGCTGGATCTGACTCCTCCAGGGCAGCGCTTGCAGGCTCACCACCTGCTCCTATTACGGGAGAGGTAGGAACCTTGGGCACAATCCGAGCCGGGGTCTCAGCTTGTGAGAGTTAGCCGGCCCAGACTCCAGGCACAATACGTTGACCGAAAGCGAGCAAGTCCCTACCCTCTAGTAGAGACCACGCGAGCAGGAGAACTGATATAACAGAATTTTTAACTCACTACCTGCAGTGGCTCAGGGGCGGTCTCTGCAGTGCAGTCGCACCAGGGACAAGGCCCAAGAGGATAAAGAGGGACACAAGGATTTACAAGACCTTGCTCCTCAGGAACCTGACGATCAGAACGTTCTTCTGCATACTTCTGCAACACGATGAGCGTCGTTTAAACACCGAGGCAACATCATTTTGAGGGTGATTTAGGAAAACAGCCTACTGCAACCCACTCAACGACTAGGTTCCATTTCTAAAGGCGTAAGCACGCTACCCCATTCTAGGGGGTGCTCGCAGAAGTGATGGCAACTATCACACATTCTTGTAATAGCCACCTGAACCTCCGCGTTCAGATGTAAGACCGCCCGGAATCCCCGGGGGAAGAACGCGTGTGCCATCGTGCCCCGCCCCCGAAGAGTTTTCCGGGGAAGTCAGGAAGGCTGTTGATGGGAGCCAGGTCTAGTTGGGCCAATAAGGGGCAACTATGAAGACCTGTTCCTCTCCTGACTTGGCACGTAGGTGCAAGTGACGGGCGCAAAAGACAGGAGCATTGCTCAACACAACATGTGAAGATCACTGGGCTTCAGGAGCATTTTCTGCTCAGCACTTGGGTGTGACAAGTTCACTGAGCTTCAGGAGCATTCCTGCTCAACACCTGAGTGTGATAAACTCACCGAGCTTCAGGAGCATTTCTGCTCAACACTTGAGTACGAAGAACCTCACTGAGCGACAGGAGCATTTCTGCTCAGCACTTGAGTGTGACAAGTTCACTGAACTTCAGGAGCATTCCTGCTCAACACCTGAGTGTGATAAACTCACTGAGCTTCAGGAGCATTTCTGCTCAACACTTGAGTGCGAAGAATTTCACTGAACGACAGGAGCATTTCTGCTCAGCACTTGAGTGTGACAAGTTCACTGAGCTTCAGGAGCATTACTGCTCGACACCTGAGTGTGATAAACTCACTGAGCTTCAGGAGCATTTTTGCTCAACACTTGAGTGCGAGGAACTTCACTGAGCACCAGGAGCATTTCTGCTCAGCACTGCGTGTGATGAATTCACTGAGCTACCTGTGATGGACTCACTGAGCTACAGGAGGATTGCTGCTCAACACCTGAGTGCGATGAACCTCACTGAGTTTCAGGAGCAATTCTGCTCAACATGAAGAGTGATGATTTCACTGACTTGAGCAGGCGCAAGGCGACCATGAGTCGCAGTCACTTTTAGAAGGCTCACTGGGGTTAAACGCATTTCTGCGGGCCCCTGGGGCAGCTGAGACCCAGTGTTTGTCCAAGTGTAGTCCGCTCGGTTTACCCAAACACTGGCGGAAAAATAAAACCGGGGGGGCAACTTAGCGGCCCCGGAATGGTCATGACCCAGCCGGACCCAGGGGATGGAGTCTCCACTTGCTCTGGCTATAACTGTCGTGAGGCTCGATGGCGGCACGATTGAGTAAGCGGGAGGAGTGGAACAAGGCGCCCTCAGAAGCGTCTGACTCCAAGGAGGAGGTGACGGGTGAGTTTGTGACATGCAGGGGAAGCTTGCGCAACGGTCGCAATGTCTAACAACTCGAGGCACGAATGCCCGTGTAGTCGGGGGTCGCCCAGGCCCCCGTTAAAACACGGCCTTAGTACATGGCACCTCTGTTGAAGAGGGTTTGGCAGCAGACCGGGATGAACTATAGTCACACAGGGTGAGCTGCTCTGCCACGGTCACCTCGGGACTCGATCGTGAAGCTAGCGCTGAAGCGGTCACATATGGAGGGAGCCAAAGGTTGCGACTACCATATACCCCAGGAGCCTCTGAAAGTTCTTTCAGTGGGACCCTTTCTCACTTCAACACCAGCTGAACACATTCTCATTGGAGAGACATGTTGGACCGAGGAACCTCTCCAAAACTAGAAAAGAGATACTCAGCCCGTGGGCGAGATTACTCTCTTCCAGTTGACCTGAAGACCCAACGGGCTCTGGAGCACTCGAGGGGAAGGACACTGTACTGATACTCCACCCTTAGACGCAACACACAGGATGGCCTGCGGTGCGGGAGGTAGAGATCTGAAGCACATGTCTTTCAGGTCAAAGCTCCAGACCAATCTTGGGCCAAGATGGTCACGACCCACCACCTAGTAGCACGAAGAACGAGTTCACAACTGGCCTTCGTACCGGCTGGAGGAGCGGCTATATCAAATCCTTCGCCAGCAGGATAAGATAAGCACGCACAAGTCAGGAGCACTGCTCAACACTCGGTGTGATGAATATCACTGAATTTTCAGGAGCACGTCTGCTCAACACCTAATGTGATGACTATCACTGACTTGAGCGGGGTAGCCGAGCCTGAGGTGGGGCAGCAAAATAGAGAGAGTGGTGTTAGTGTGCTGTGCAACACTTACCTGTCTCCACAAGCGGCAGGGGGCGCGTGAGAAGGCGGATGACCGGGTCCTCGAACGCACCAAGCTGCCTGCTGGCGACCAAGGGGGAGCTGAGGGGTGTAAGGCTATACAGGGTCACACCCGCCAGACTGGCCCTCTTGGGACCCAGGAACAGATGAAATTGCTCTCTCTTTGAAGTGTGGGTACCGCGTGCTCCGCTTTTTTTTTTTTTTTTTTTTTTTTAGGGAGCCAGCGGCGGAACAGACACACACACAAACAAAGGCTCCACCCGGCCCTCACCCGGGGGGAGGGAGTGATCGTGCCACTCCAAGAGCATCTCATCCCTTCCTGGGCGGCCCGCTCCGGAATGCTTTCGCTGTCGCTTGCCACCTGGCTTGGCAGCGCCTGGAGCGGGCTGGGTGTCTCTACTGCGGCCGGCTCCATGCTGAGGCCTGGATGGAGGCTGCTGCGGAGGGCCAGCAGGAGCGGCGGCCGGAGAACGCCCACGGCGACGAGCAGGCGGAGGAGCTGCCACCGGCGGCGGGTGGAGGCAGCAGCTGGCCACCGGGGCAGGATGTGCCGGATGACCTCCGTCTGCGCTTGAGCGGCAGAGAACTGTTTGATGCAGTTCTCCACCGCGTCGCCGACCAGCCCAACCTGGGAAATTGGGGAGACCAGGAACCGAACCTTGTCCGCATCCGCCATACCAACCAGGCTGAGCCAACGAAGGCGCTACTGGACCACCAAGGTGGACATCGCCAGACCGATCACGCACGCTACGACACCCGTACCCCGGAGGGTGAGGTCGGACGCAGTGCGGTGCTCACCTATGAGCGCACGGTCTGGATTACCCTCGTGCATGCCATGGGTGCCCTAGCCTGCAGCAACGCCATGGCACGCAAGAGGAAGGGGCTTGCCCACAGGCTTTGTAAGCTCCGTCCGTCGGAACAGACGAAACTCACAGGCCTTAGGGGGGAGACGAGGATCCCCCCAAAAGGCAGCGGCCGCCGGACACAGGTGCACCTGTGTCGACAGACCGCTCCAATGGAGGGACACCTCGCAACCCTTCACCGTTCCTCAATCAAGGGTAATGAGGGGGAAAAGCTATTCAGGCAGTTTCTGGCAGAGAAAGATGCTGTTCACCACCTGATAAGCTCTCCATGCATTTCGGGAAAGAAAGGCACTGCACCAGCGCGGCCCGCCCCAAGATACCAAACTCCAGATTCCAACCGAGACTGAACGGGACACGGTGGAGGTTCCACTCGAGCCCGGCAGCCTCGGCGGCCCGTTTCAGCATAGCTGATAATTCTGGATCCGGCTCGGGCAACATTGAACTCCCGGAGGGAGACAATGCAGCCGAGTCATCATCTCTAAAAGTCAGCTCACCCTCCGATGCTGCAATCGGCGTCCTGTCCTCCAGGGGAGCCCCGAGTGAAACCGCTGGCCCACCCATTACAGATGGACCAGCAGACAACACAGGAGGCCCCAGTGGTTGCAGTGGAAGGGAGGAGTGAGGAGCCCACAGGGAATGGTTACCGGGCGGGACATCCAACACTATCCTCCGGTCACCCATCCCACACAGCACCTGAGGGTGGGGCATGGTAATGGGGACTCGCTCTCCGCGAACGAAGGCGAGTCTCGCCCTCAACACTGCGACAGTCATGTTCCCACAGAGAAAACATGAGCTGTCCACAAAAGCTGTCTCAGCGTGCTGTAAGCCAAACACGTGACACAACAGTTGTGACCATCAGAGAGAGACAGGGAACGACCGCACCCAGAAACGCACGGGCGGAATGACATCTTGAAAAAGACGCAAACGCACCCGTGTTGCTCTTTCAGAAAATAGGACCGTCACCAGTGCCGGAGCACACAGGGGAATGACCGCGGCAACACTGAACAGAGAACTGAAACAGTGAAGCACTCACTTTTCCGCCCTCTAACCAGCCATCAACACACACAAACATTTAGAAATTTGTTGCTGTTAAAACAGCAGTTGAGAGCTCAAAGCTCGCGATCACCGCTGCACTCGCGCTGTAGAACACCAGCACTGGGAGAGTCTTCCAGAAGAACACCGACACACTCGCTCGTTGTAGACAACAGCACTCTCAGAGACATCAAACGATCGGCTCCGAAGCGAAAGGCAACTAGTGCGTGCATCCACTTCCGTATTTATACCCGCGCCGCGGGGGCGGAGTGTGTGATGCGAATCACGCACGCCAATTACATTGGCTCGTTCAATAGTACTCGAAGAAGACAGGCTCTCTAGCGAGATCCCATTTCAGTCGGCGTCGACTACGTCCGACGTTATCGACTGAAAGGGAACAGTAAGGCAATCACTTCTTTGCCCTCTAACCAATCGTCAACAAACACACAAAAATATGCTGTTAAAACAGCAGTTGAGAGCTCAGAAGCTGGCGATCACGGCTGCACTGGCGCTGTAGAACCACCAGCACTGGGAGAGTCTTCCAGAAGAACACGACACACCCGCACGTAGTAATATAACAACACTCTTCAGAGACAACGACATGAAGACCGATCGGCTCCGAAGCGAAAGACAACTAGTGCGTACATCCACTTCTGTGCCGTGGGGTGGAGTGTGTGATGCATTTCATGCACGCTAATATGCATTGGCTCGTTTTAACAGTACTCAAAAATGACAGGCTCCCTAAGCATGATCCCAATCAGTCGACACATCGACTACGTCGAACGTGAGTGACTGAAAGGGAACAGTCTCTTACAGAACATTGTGTAGAAATTGTAATTCAGTCCTCCTTTCTTCTATAACTCTTCCAGCTGCGCTGAATATACACTTGCTACTACTGCTGTTGGCGGGGACACTAAACGCAGAGCGAGCCAGTCTTGACAGTTCCAGTAGCAGGGTCTCAAGTTGTTTCCACCAGCGCAGCACATCTCGTCATATGACATAATGTGTGATAGGTTATAAAATGGTGTTCTATGTTTGTTTTTCCATCGTTAACTTCTCATATTTTCTTTTATTTAATGTCTAAAATAAAAAAGAAGGCTAAGCCAAAAACAGGGCAGAGGCGTGTGAACTATGACATGAAAATTGGCCCGAAGACCGGCCCGAGGGGCGTAAATAAGTTGCGGCCCATCGGGCTCGGCCTGAAATGCAGGGCTTTAGATCTGACTTTCCTTTAAGTCTGTATTTCACACAGAATGATGCTTGAGGGCCCGTGCTCTTCAAAAATAATGACAGAATATGACAGAGCTCGTGTTTTGAAGCTAAACAAGCCCTGGAATGAATAATTCAATGAAAATATAACGTGAGTCTCTATTCTCTCTGCCATCTTTGATGTAATCAGCATGGTTTTGAATCGCATGCTGGATCATTAGACTGAAAACTTTAGTTTAGCAGCTTAAAATTATGTGATTGCAAACCGAGAAACGAAATCGGGTTAAAGGGTTAGAATAGAATTTCCCGCCAACTGGAATTACAGGTGCTTGCGCCATTGCAGATGCTCCCGACTTCTAAGATCATCTAACTGTATGACGTAAATTACGTTAATGACGCAATTTCATGTGCTTCAGAAATTTTTGCCCTTAAATTAGTTGAACATGTTAATCATTTTGAATTATTCGTATGCGTTACAGCGTTAACTATGACAGTCCTAATTATATTATATTATATATCCATTTTGTATACCCGATTATCCTACAGTATAGGTAAATATAGGTAGACTAATATAATTGTGACGATTAGCCACACACTCCCTGGGCTGTCACGGACTACATTTCCCTGTCTGCATCTCCCTGGACTGATTACACCATACACCTGCACTGCACTGATTACACACACACACCTGCATCTCATTCACACACACACACATATAAACCACTTCCACGCACCACACTGGTGTAAAGTCTTGACTTTCCTGGCTGGCATTCTGAGCGGTTCTTCTTTTGGATTGTTTATTGCCTTGACCTTGGACTGTGTATCCCGTTTCTGATCATTCTCTGCCTACCTTGACTTGGATTGTTACTGAACCTTTCTTCTC
>NW_027509042.1:0-47500 GCF_051911475.1 Siphateles boraxobius
TGTCTCTGTCTCTCTCTCTCTGTCTGTCTCTCTCTCTCTCTCTAAGAGCAGAAATGAAATGTGAGTTTTCTCTCTCTCTCTCTCTCTCTCTCTCTCTCTCTCTCTCTCTTTCTCTCTCTCCCTCTGTCTCTCTCTCTCTCTCTCTAAGAGCAGAAATGAAATGTGAGTTTTCTCTCTCTCTCTCTCCCTCTCTCTCTTTCTCTCTCTCCCTCTGTCTCTCTCTCTCTCTCTCTCTCTCTAAGAGCAGAAATGAAATGTGAGTTTTCTCTCTCTCTCTCTCTCTCTCTCTCTCTTTCTCTCTCTCTCTCTGTCTGTCTCTCTCTCTCTCTCTAAGAGCAGAAATGAAATGTGAGTTTTCTCTCTCTCTCTCTCTCTCTCTCTCTTTCTCTCTCTCTCTAAGAGCAGAAATGAAATGTGAGTTTTCTCTCTCTCTCTCTCTCTCTCTCTGAGAGCAGAAATGAAATGTGAGTTTTCTCTCTCTCTCTCTCTCTCTCTCTCTCTCTCTCTCTCTCTCTCTTTCTCTCTCTCCCTCTGTCTCTCTCTCTCTCTCTCTCTCTCTAAGAGCAGAAATGAAATGTGAGTTTTCTCTCTCTCTCTCTCTCTCTCTCTGAGAGCAGAAATGAAATGTGAGTTTTCTCTCTCTCTCTCTCTCCCTCTCTCTCTCTCTCTCTCTCTCTCTCTCTCTCTCTAAGAGCAGAAATGAAATGTGAGTTTTCTCTCTCTCTCTCTCTCTCTCTCTCTCTCTCTCTCTCTCTCTCTCTCTCTCTCTCTCTCTCTGAGAGCAGAAATGAAATGTGAGTTTTCTCTCTCTCTCTCTCTCTCTCTCTCTCTAAGAGCGGAAATGAAATGTGAGTTTTCTCTCTCTCTCTCTCTCTCTCTCTCTCTCTCTCTCTCTCTCTCTCTCTCTAAGAGCGGAAATGAAATGTGAGTTTTCTCTCTCTCTCTCTGTCTGCCAGCGTCTTGTTTCTCGACGCCTCGCTCGATGCTGAAGTTGAGTAAGAAGCGAGCGCTGTCGATCTCTCCGCTGTCGGACGCGAGCGTGGATCTGCAGACCGTCATACGCACGTCTCCAAACTCTCTGGTGGCCTTCGTGAACTCTCGCTGCGGGCCGAACGCTGCCAGCTCGTACGGGCATCTGTCTGTGGGCACCATGAGGTGAACATGAGTTACATTACAAACTCTAGAACTGACATTACATTACATTACAAAAATGACCCGCTTTTTAAGTCAAGTCATCTTTATTTACAGTCAAACCAAAAATCATTCAGACAAATTTTTTTACTAGTGAGTGCAGGACACTATTGTTCATTTATGTAAATGAGAGCAAAATAAAATAAACCGTGACGTTATTATACATATATTATACATTTTTATATATAAACTCGCTTTTTAAGTCAAGTCATCTTTATTTATATAGCGCTTTTTACAATACAGATTGTTTCAACGCAGCTTTACAGAGATAACAGGAAAATAATGCAACAAAGTTTGTTACCAGAAGAAAATAGCATCATAGTTTGGGCTCAAAAAATTACTTGGTAATATTACAAGAAAACATGGAATTAGTTTCCACTGTTATGCAAATGATACCCATCAGTTGTATATTTAATTTTATCACGACCAGATGAAATCTCTAAATAAATGATCCAAGTTGACAGAGTGTGTTAAAGATATAAAACATTATATAACCTGTTATTTTCTTCTATTAAATTCAGATAACTGAGGTATTACTTACTGGACCAAAAAACAAGCAAACATTTAAAGAATGACATAATTCACAGTCGATGACTTTAATGTCAAAGTCAATAGCATATATAATATACTAGAGGATTCTCTATTCTATTTAGCGTTAATTTATTAGAATTGACCAATAAAAATAGAAACAACTTTTATTTATTAGGAAAAACCCAGATATTAACTCTGTGAGGAAGTGCAACAGATAGTGTTGTAATGTTGTAAAAGTCAATGAAAACGTGATGCTGATTCAAAACTTCTGCAAACTGTGACAGTCAATGTTCAAAACATAAATGTAGACATGTTTCCTGGTTTTCGTTTATCCATGTATGCTTGGAATAATAGTTTGGGAAATAGTTTGTCTGTATAATAAAGTGATATCTAAGCGTTTACTTCCAATTGTTTTTTATTTTTTACTTTAATTTTGTTAAAAGTGTTTATTTGAATGAACTAATTATTATCATGCGGTGTTATCGCCAACAGTCTGTTTTCTTCAAATATCAGTCTTTCTATTTCTTCTTCAAACTGATTCATTGATCAGAGCTGATGCACATCAGTTTTTGAGTGAACATCGAGCTTATTCACCTCCAAAAACACAGAAGTGCAAAAGCTCAGATCCCAAAAACTGCGTATTTAAAAGAAAACAGATTGTGAATCAACATTACACGATAACACGCATAGATCA
The DNA here is from genome assembly GCF_051911475.1 of Siphateles boraxobius. NCBI lineage: Eukaryota > Metazoa > Chordata > Actinopteri > Cypriniformes > Leuciscidae > Siphateles > Siphateles boraxobius. The sequence goes on from NW_027509042.1 coordinate 2,417, forward strand.
CAAGGTTCGTGGGAGTTGATAACAACAAATAACAACAGTTTTTGGTAACACTCATTGTGACATATGTAGTTACTATAGTAATAACTATAAATTATGCATAATTACATGCAACCCTAAACCAAACCAAACTCTAATGCTAACCTTAAAGTACATGTAGTTACTCAATATTACTCAGTACTTAAATGTATAATTACACTGACTCCTTCAAATAAAGGGTTACACTTTATTTAAAGGTGTCATTGTAACAGTGTAATTATATATTTAAGTACTGAGTAATATTAAGCAACTACTTGTACTTACTATAAGGTTATAGGATTAGGATTTGGTTGAAGGGTTACTTGCATGTAATTATGCATAATTTACTGTTATTACTTTGGTAAGTACATGTAACATTATGTAACAAGGACACTGTAAAATAAAGTGTTTCCAAATAAAGTGTAACCCAGTTTTTTGTGTAACAACGTGGGAGGGAAAAAAACCCACAAGTACAAAAAATATCAAAAATATTTTGGTTAGTTGCTATACCAGTAAGAGCAAAGTCACAAGCAAGTTTATTCCAATGCAAGAACATTTAAATCATGAGTGTTTAACATGCATTAACATCCATTAACATGCGTTCCTTGTGCTTCAGTCCGGCGTTGGGATTCTCCAGCTCCATGAACTACTCGCGCGCGCAGGGGAACATGTACGGTTCTCCGTCATCATGTCACGGCCCGACACACAACCCCAGACTCCACGGCCCGCACAAACACACACACGTGAGTCACTCTCTCTCTCCTGCTGCATGTGTGTGTGTGTGTGTGCATCTGTGTGTCAGCGCTGGTTTACTTTATTTGCGGTAACACTTTACACTAAGGTCTCGTTAGTTAACATTACTTAATGCGTTTTGCTACAGTATTTATTAATCTTTGTTAATGTTAGTTTATAAAAACAGCTCTTCATTGTTAGTTCAGGACCATTACAATAATATTAACAGATGCTTTAAATAATGTATTAGCAAATTAACTAAGATTAATAAATGCTTTAAAAGTATTTTTTACTCTTTTCGTTTTAAATAATGCAGTTAACTAATGTCAACAAATGGAACCTTATTGTAATGTGTACCATTTTTATTAATATTCTAATTAGTTTTTATATTTTAGTTTTTGTTGTTGTAATTTTATGTGCTTTTGTCATTTTTATTACTTTTTTTAAAATATTACTATTTGGGTTTAATTTATTCTTATTTCAGTCATACTGTAGTTTTAGTTTTTATTGATTTGATTTCTGGTTACTAATTTTAGTGTTTCAACTTAACTAAACAAAAATCAGAAATGTTCCCCTGGGCAATGAACTGAAATAAGTTTTATTAGTAACACTTATTAGGTTTCATTTGTTAAAACTAGTTAACTACATTAGTTAACATGAACTAACAATGAAAAATACTTATAAAGTATTTATTAATCTTAGTTAATGTTAATCTCAATATTTCCTAATACATTAAAATCAAAGGTTGCATCTGTTAACATTAATTAAAGCACTGTGAACTAACATGAACATTTTTATTAACTGATATTTATAAATGCTGTCAAAATTATATTGTTCAAGTTAAAGAGACATAATTGTAAAGTGCCAATATTTTGAAGTAGCTTTTATTTTTATACTTTAATTTTGTTTTGTATTGTAATGTTTTTAGTTTTTTTTTAAATTATTCTTATTTGAGTTTTAGTTTTTATTTTATTTCCAGTTACTAATTTTAGTGTTTTTACTTAAACTAAACAAAAAATAGAAATGTTGCTCTGGCAATGAACTGAAATAAGTTTTATTAAATATAAAATTAACATAAATTACTATTAACAAATGGATCCTTATTGTAAAGTGTTACCATTTTTTACATTTCTATTTAGCTTTTTTAGTACTTCAACTTATTTTACTTCAGCATTATTTTAACATTTTTCATTTTCTTTTAAGTTTTTCATCCAAATAGGGATGCTCAATATATCGTCCATATCGGTATCGGCCGATATATGTGTACATGTATTTAATAAAACTAATTCCAGTTCATTGCCAGAGCAACATTTCTATTTTTTGTTTAGTTTAAGTAAAAACACTAAAATTAGTAACTGGAAATAAAATAAAAACTAAAACTCAAATAAGAATAATTTTAAAATAATTTTTGTAATGTTATTGTTATCGGCCTGATAAGAAAATCTCCTCAAAATCACTACATAAAATCATAATGAGAACATTATAATTGTGTGTTTGGGATGTGGATTTTAATGGTGAGACTTTTGTTTTTGTAATCAGGCTCTTAAAAATGATATCAAATTTGGATTTAGATTTATCGGCCAATATATCGGTTATCGGCTTTCAAATATAAAGAATTATCGGTTATCGGTATCGGCCAAAATTTTCATATCGGTGCATCCCCACATTTAATATTTTATTTTATTTCAGCAGCTTTATGTCAGTTGCACATCACCTTTATTTCTATAGCGCTTTATGCAATGCAGATTGTTAAGGTAAATGTTTCAGTAGTTTCAGTGTTAGTTGATGCTAATATTAACCCTGATGTGTGTGTGTGTGTGTGTGTGTGTGTGTGTGTGTGTGTGTGTGTGTGTGTGTGTGTGTGTGTGTGTTCAGATGAAGACCGAACCGATTCTGGGAAGTGTGATGGACAGCATTAACATCAAGAGTCTGGAGGAGCATTCAGAGGGAGACGTGGCGAGTCCTTCATCCACAGGAACACAGGTAATGTCCCATCGGTGTATGTTTACATCATGTTCAAACTGTTCACATCCTCCAGAATCATGGTTGCAATCCACTTTATTCCTGACGATCTTGAATGACGGGCGGCACTTCCGGTTCGGGGAACGTCCATTCAAAAAGACTGAAACGAATAATTTAAAATCATAAATAAAGCTGATCCAATCGGTTTGACTCGATGAGCTATCAGTTTTCTTTCATGTTTTATTTAAGAATAACATTAGAATAATGTTACACGTGGTATTTTAACGTGACATGTTATAACAAGAATATCTATGGCAAGAGGTGTTTTCACTTTTCCTCGTGATTATTTTCTTTTTATCCTTTTGCATTCTGCTGTAATAGTATGAAAAAGGACAACATATACTGCACATTTGTGGTCTGTTCTCACGATTTAATTTACAATATATGCCATTAATATTTCGCTGGAATGCACAAAGAATCTCTCGTTTTTCTCATAAAATCCTCACGTCTCTTTCCAGGTTTGTTTTCACGGGTAAATACAATTTATTATCTGTCAAACTGACGGAAATCACTTTGAAATAGTATCACGCAATGCTGAAGAAACTGAAAAAATGTTATTAAGGCAACGTCTGTTACATAATACAGATATATATTATTACAGTGATATTTAACCCATCCGTTATTGCTGTGGAAAGATTCACTCTTTTGGTTATTTATGGTCTGTTGAAAGTACCTTGTTGATGCTTTTACACTTTTAAATGTCCTTTTAATGTTGGATGGTTGAAGTGCGAGTAGAATAACGTAATGTCATTGTACACAGTTTTTAAAAAAAACATATTATTGCGTTCATAGAGCGAGCCTTTCACTGATTGTTTACAGGTGAAGTTACACCCATAATTCATGCAAATCGTCATAAATAAGTATAAATAGGTGTAGGAATAAGCTTGTTTGTTTATGTTTTTCCGACCCCGTTTTGCAGGATCCTCTTCTGGGTTTATTAGAAGGCAGAGATGATCTGGATAAAGAGGAGAAACCTGAACCCGAGGCCGTTTACGAGACGAACTGCCACTGGGAAAACTGCAGCAAAGAGTTCGACACTCAGGAGCAACTCGTGCATGTGAGGAAGATTTACTCACGACGGACGTCAGTCCAAACCAATATACTGCTATTTTCTTTCACATTTTGCTTCACCTTTTGTCTCCAAAAAGGAAGAAAAGCCATGAAAGCAGCATAACAGCAGTCCATAACAGACTTGTATGCTATATGGCAAGTCAGTATGATAGATTTGTGTGATAAACAGAAAGAAAATCAAACCATAATTCACTGATAATGTTCTGAAATCTGAAATCTCGTTTTTATTGCACCACTCAGTGTTGTTATTGTTAACTAAAACTATTGAAATTTGTGGTTACACTTTATTTTACAGTATAATTGTTACATATGTTACATGCAGTTACCATAGTAATATTAATAATTACCATAAATTATGCATAATTACATGCAACTAACCCTAAAAGAAACCTAATCCTAATCCTATAGTAAGTGCATGTAGTTGCTTAATATTACTCAGTACTTAAATGTATAATTACATTGTAACAAAGACACCTTAAAATAAAGTGTAACCAAAATTGTTTTTGTAATTGAAAAAAGAAGCAATAAATAAAATAAAATAAAAACATTAAAGGAAAAACTTAAAATTCAAGTTCTAAAATTACTAAAACTGAAGAAAATATATTGAAAATACTAACGCTTTACAATAAGGTTTTGTTTGTTGGTTAACAACATTAGTTAACATGAACTAAGAGTGAAAATACTTCTAAAGCATTTATTAATCATAGTCAATGGTATCATCATAATAAATTATTAAATTCAAAAGTTATTCATATTTCATGGTTCATAATCTGTTAATATTGTTTAATGGACCTGGGCTGCGTTTCCAGATAACGATGGTTCTTAGCACTTAAGAGCATTTTCTACGAGCGACTTTACGAACGTTTTTGTTCATTTCATGTGCGTTTCACAAAAAAGCATAAAGTGCTACTTCAGAGTCGCTGTCCGTTTGTCAAGTGCTGAAATGTCACTAGAATGGCTCGTAACTGTAGCACACGCTTGTATTTTTAAATGTTTAGCCTAATTGTTTTCACCCGATGTGCATTTTCTACAAGGCCAATAATCTATAAAAACACAAACCTACGGGTGGAGACACTAGCAAAATGGCTGAACCAATAAAACAAAGAAAAGACATTTTTCAAAAAGAGAAGATTGATGTCATTTTAGAAGAGGTGGAGCTGTACAAACATATTATTTTCAGCAGGTATAAGGCCAGTCATACAAATAAACGCGTTAAGGGTTTTCTGTTGAACGGTGTGTGTTAGCGGCCGCTAATTTAATAATAACTAATGATCTTTACAACGGAAGTAAATCAATCAAAACTAACTTTATCTGGACAATAACTTTATTCTAGATCTGCTGTAAAGCCAAAACAATCTCTGTTACTGTAATCTCCTATTATCACTGTAAAACTGCTTTGAAACATCTATATTGTTAAAGTAAAAATGAAGGAGACTTGACTTGACTTGGTATTGACATCCATGGAAGAATTAGGAGTAACTCAACCTGAGCCTAAACAACTAAACAACGCTCCTCAGCTTCCATCTTCTGTTGTCCAGACTGAACACCTCAGCAGTTTGAGAATGTTTGTAGTTGTAGTCAGGACAAATGAGAGTGTCCTTCCTTAACAGGGAGGAAGATGAAGAGGAGTGTCACGACTAGGCAGTGAAGCAGACCGACGAGCGTTTAATCCAACAGCAGGTGAACAGAATCTAACGGACAATAACCGGCTGAACTGAACGGGGAGAATATATACACAGGGTAAACGAAGGAACTAACTAGACAACAGGTGGATGAAGGTTAACTAATCAGGGACTAACAGGAACAGCTGCAGACAAGACAGAACTTAATTGTGAAGAGGAAGATTAAGAGGAGAAGGAAGAAGATGAAGAGGAGAAGGAGGAAGACAGGGAGGAGGAAGATGAAGAGGAGGATGAGGAAGAAGATGAAGAGCAGGAGGAAGATAATGAAGAGGAGGAGTAAGATGAAGAGGAGGAAGAGTAAGATGAAGAAGAGGAGGAGGAAGATGAAGAGGAGGAAGATGAGGAGGAGGAGGAGGAAGATGAAGAGGAGGAGGAAGATGAAGAAGAGGAGGAGGAAGATGAGGAGGAGGAGGAAGATGAAGAGTAAGAGGAGGAGGAGGAAGATGAAGAGTGAGATGAAGAGGAGGAGGAAGATGAGGAGGAGGAGGAAGATGAGGAGGAGGAGGAGGAGGAAGATGAAGAGGAGGAGGAAGATGAAGAGGAGGAAGAGGAAGATGAAGAAGAGGAGGAAGATGAAGAGGAGGAAGATGAGGAGGAAGATGAATAGGAGGAAGATGAAGATGAGGAGGAGGAAGATGAAGAGGAGGAGGAAGATGAAGAAGAGGAGGAAGATGAGGAGGAGGAGGAAGATAAAGAAGAGGAGGAAGATGAAGAGGAGGAGGAAGATGAAGAGTAAGATGAAGAGGAGGAGGAAGAAGATGAAGAGCAGGAGGAAGAAGATGAAGAGGAGGAGGAGGAAGAAGATGAAGAGGAGGATTAAGATGAAGAGGAGGAAGAGTAAGATGAAGAAGAGGAGGAGGAGGAAGATGAAGAGGAGGAGGAAGATGAAGAGGTGGAAGATGAGGAGGAGGAAGATGAAGAGGAGGAGGAGGAAGATGAGGAGGAGGAAGATGAAGAGTAAGATGAAGAGGAGGAGGAGGAAGATGAAGAAGAGGAGGAGGAAGATGAAGAGGAGGAAGATGATGAAGAGGAGGAGGAAGAAGAAGAGGAGGAGGAGGAAGAAGATGAAGAGGAGGAGGAGGAGGAGGAAGATGATGAAGAGGAGGATGAGGAAGAAGAAGAGGAGGAAGAGAAGGAAGAGGAGGAGGAAGAAGATGAAGAGGATGAGAAGGAAGATGAAGAGGAGGAGGAGGAAGATGAAGAGGAGGAAGATGAAGAGTAAGATAAAGAGGAGGAGGAAGATGAGGAGGAGGAGGAGGAGGAAGATGATGAAGAGGAGGATGAGGAAGAAGATGAAGAGGAGAAGGAGGAGTAAGATGAAGAGGATGAGGAAGATGAAGAGGAGGAGGAGGAAGATGAAGAGGAGGAGGAAGATGAAGAGGAGGAGGAGGAAGATGAAGAGGATGAGGAGGAAGATGAAGAGAAGGAGGAAGAGGAAGATGAAGAGGAGGAGGAGGAAGATGAAGAGAAGGAGGAGGAAGATGAAGAGGAGGAAGATGAAGAGGAAGATGAAGAGGAGGAAGATGAAGAGGAGGAATATGAAGAAGAGGAGGAAGAAGAGGAGGAGGAGTAATATGAAGAGGAGGAGGAAGAAGATGAAGAGGAGGAGGAGGAAGATAAAGAGGAGGAGTAAGAAGAGAAAGAAGATGAAGAGGAGGAGGAAGAAGATGAAGAGGAGGAAGATGAAGAGGAGGAATATGAAGAAGAGGAGGAAGAAGAGGAGGAGGAGTAATATGAAGAGGAGGAGGAAGAAGATGAAGAGGAGGAGGAGGAAGATAAAGAGGAGGAGTAAGAAGAGAAAGAAGATGAAGAGGAGGAGTAAGATGAAGAGGATGAGGAGGAGGAAGATGAAGAGGAGGAGGAAGATGATGAAGAGGAGGAGGAAGATGAAGAGGATGAGGAGGAGGAAGATGATGAAGAGGAGGAGGAAGATGAAGAGGAGGAGGAGGAGGAAGATGAAGATGATGAGGACCAGGAAGATGATGATGGCATGGGATCACATCACATGATGGCCAACCGGGAAATGTCCGACTCATGGCTGGTTTTTCTGCACGTCAGATTGACTGATATTTTTTTAGTTCATCACTATTTTTCCCAGTCTTTGAAGCATATTACATCTTTTATAAATTTTTGTTCATTCATTTAATTTAGATCAAAATTATTAGATTCAATTATTTCTATTTTTTTCTGCCCTTTTTAATAATTTAATAAATTGTACAATAAAGTACAATCAAACCTTATAATCACATTGCAGTTGAATAAAGTTACAGTTACAGGTGTAATGTGCCGGTTGTCCAGCAGGGTGACCTCATCATAACTCACCCAGGAATGTAGGATTACTCCAGAGCACTCGCAGATCTAGATGATTTTCAAGTGCTATTTAAGTTATGATGCTTTTGAGAAACAGACCGTAATATTAAGATCAGTCGTACGATCGTTTTTACGAACTTCTTAGGCTTACGATGCTTTTGAGAAACAGACCGTAATATATAAAATCAGTCGTACGATAGTTTTTCCGAACTTCTTAGGCTTACGATGCTTTTGAGAAACAGACCGTAATATTAAAATCAGTCGTACGATCGTTTTTACGAACTTCTTAGGCTTACGATGCTTTTGAGAAACCCACTATAATATTAAGATTAATCGTACGATAGTTTTTACGAACTTCTTACTGTGCGTTCACACCGGACGCGAATAGCGCGTCAAATTCGCGTCTACCGCGTCTAGTTTGACGCTTGACCACTTTGTGTTAATTCGCGCGACAAGAGTGAAACTGACGCGCGTAAAAACAAAAGTTTGAAGCGAAATTTACGCGCGTCACGCGCGTCAGAGGCGAAAGTTTCAAAAGTTTCGGACCCCGTTGGCGGCCATCTTTTTACAAGATGTATGTTGTTGATGGGTCATTTATCGAGAGAGTCACCGCTCTGTATTTGCTCTGGAGAGCAGAACAGCGGCGTAAGGATCATCATCGCCGTATTTGGGTCCACCAGACCCTTCGGAGGCGAACCCTGTTCGGCGAGTTTCACCATTTGCTCCAGGAGCTGCGCCTGGATGACGGCCACTTTCAGCGGTACTTCCGCCTGTCCCGCGCCCAGTTCAATGACCTGCTGTCCCGCATCGGAGCGAGGATCATCCTTGCCCTCACCCACCTAATCTGTAATTTATTTTTGTTTTGATGATAAATGGAGCCAGCCTAGGCTACTACAAAAGTGATTAAATTGTCCTGTGTTTTTTTCCCTCACACAACACAGACACGATGTTCTTGCACTAAAGTATGTTGGTTCTCTTTACATTAGAATAATAATAATGTTTCATATAATCTAGATTAGATATGGAATAAATAGCATACAAAATGAATGTCTCATATATTAAAATCAAGTTTTTATGTGGTAAAATATTTACTTCACCACGTGACAGCAGCAAGCTGGCTCCTGATTGGTTAACGCGGCGCGAATTTGACGCAGAAGTTCAGATTTTTCAACTCAGACTCGAATTCGCGTCAAACGCATGAATGCACAAAAAGCACTAAATAAATCATTCGCGCAGAACGCGCCAGGCGCTCAATTCGCGCTATTCGCGGCATTCGCGTGAACTTAACGTGAAACACACTAGTCATACGATCGTTTTTACGAACTTCTTAGGCTTTCAATGCTTTTGAGAAACACACTGTAATATTAAGATCAGTCATACGATCGTTTTTACGAACTTCTTAGGCTTTCAATGCTTTTGAGAAACACACTGTAATATTAAGATCAGTCATACGATCGTTTTTACGAACTTCTTAGGCTTTCAATGCTTTTGAGAAACACACTGTAATATTAAGATCAGTCATACGATCGTTTTTACGAACTTCTTAGGCTTTCAATGCTTTTGAGAAACACACTGTAATATTAAGATCAGTCATACGATCGTTTTTACGAACTTCTTAGGCTTTCAATGCTTTTGAGAAACACACTGTAATATTAAGATCAGTCATACGATCGTTTTTACGAACTTCTTAGGCTTACGATGCTTTTGGGAAACGCAGTCCTTAACTAACAATGAACAGTTGTGTTTAATAAACTAATGCTAAAAAAAATATTAAATACTGTAACAAATGAATTTCTCATTTCAATCCATTAACTAATGGGATTTTATTGTAAAGAATAAAAACTAAAATTAAAAATATAACTGAGAACTGCAAATAAATGCTAACTGAAAATATGCATGATAGTGCAGCAGATTAGAAAAAAATCGTTCACTTTGGTATAAAAGCATGAAATTGGGCACAGATACTCTCTAAGGGCCACTATTTTGGAAAAAGGCGTTGGCCACTCAAAAATTCAATATAGCGGCCATTTTTCAAGATGGCCGCCATTGCTATTCAATGCTTATTATATCAATTATTCAAACAGTAATCCAAGCAGAAAATGTGATACAAATACTCTCTAAAGGTCATGTTAATGGAAAAAGATGCTTGTCCCTCAAAAATTCAAGATGGCTGCCATTTTTAAAGATGGCCACCGTTCCTGTCAAATATTAATTATTTCAATTGTTCAAATGGTGATGCAAGCATAAAATTAGGCAGAAATACTCTTCAAGGAACACTCTTTTGGAAAAGGTATGTTCATCTCAAAAATTCCGGATGGCGACCATTTTCAAGATGGCCACCATTTCTGTCAAATAGTCAATATGTCTGCTTTGTCTGCCTCCTCTCTTTTGACCTGTCCGGCTTAGTTAAACTTTCCAGGGATATAAATTCCCCGCCGGCATAGCACTCAGGTTCATTGGAGTACACAAGCCTCTCCACCACGGCACGGTGCAGTCCACAGAGAGGAAAGGCCACTGTTAGAAAAAGAAAGTGGCCAGTTAAAATTCAGGAAGGAAAACAATTTTGAAGATGTCTCCCCTTCTTTCCTATGTTCATTGCCACTGTTTCCAAAAATTGATGTAAGGATTCAAGAGAAATGGCGGCCATCTTGAAAAAATGGCCACGATGTTGAATTTTTGGGTGGCCAAAGCCTTTTTTCCAAATAGTGACCCTTAGAAAGTATCTGTGCCAAATTTCATGCTTCTATACCAATTTGATCGATTCTCTTGAAATATATCATTAATCTGCTGCACTAGAATACTATAATAGTGTATAAATCAGTGGCAGCAGGTGCTTTTCCCACATCAAGCATCCGATTCTTTTGTCCTGATTTTCCCATCTCTTGCGCAGCACATCAACAACGAGCACATCCACGGGGAGAAGAAGGAGTTCGTGTGTCACTGGAACGATTGTTCTCGAGAGCAAAGACCCTTTAAAGCCCAGTACATGCTGGTGGTCCACATGCGCAGACACACCGGCGAGAAACCACACAAGTGCACTGTGAGTTACAGCTGTGTCACATGACTTCTGTTTCAGCTCTCTCTCTGCAAACTCAGTGTAAATGTTTATGTTGGTGTGCATCAGTTTGAAGGCTGTAATAAAGCGTACTCGCGTCTGGAGAACCTGAAGACTCATCTGCGCTCACACACCGGAGAGAAACCGTATGTGTGTGAGCACGAGGGCTGCAACAAGGCTTTCTCCAATGCGTCAGACCGAGCCAAGCACCAGAACAGAACACACTCCAACGAGGTACGATTAATAAAACACGCAGATATATAAACACGTCATGGTTAACTGTTGCAATTTGATTTTTTGTGTTTTATAATTTACTTGCTGTTCAAAACAACGTTATGACATGACAATATTCGCAAAAGGCTATGACTAAAACAAAAAAACTGATCGCAATTTGTTACTGCAATTAATTTATATTAAAAAACTTTATTGTTTAATTAATTATTGCAATTAATTTGTTGTAAGACATAAATTGATTAAACAAAAAACGTTATTGCAGTTAATTAAATGATATTGTAATTATTTAGTTGTAAGACAAAAATGTAGTAAAAACTGTACGAATATTTATTATTGCATTTAATGTATTTTTAAAACTTTATTGAAATTAATTAAATGACTGAAACAAAAAACTGTAGAATTATTTCTGCAATTAATTTATATAAAAACTTTTGTAATTAATTATTGCAAATTAATTTGATCACTGATCACAATTAATTATTACATACATTTTTAAACAAAAAAAAATTAGGTTATTTTTTTATCAAAGGACAAAAACAATGACTAAAGCACTACACATGGTAAGAAAGGACTTAAATGTCATGTTTATCTGCTGTTTTTTTTGCTTTTATAATGTACTTCCAGATCTATGAATCTTTTATTGGTTGCATCAGTTTAAACAAACTTTAAAAAAAAATGTCAAAGTATCTGTATTACACTTTTCAGGCAAAAAAAAATCACAGCAGCAGAAAAATGCTTCACTTCATTTAATACAGTCTTTCTGAAGTTTTTATTTTAGGTTTTCTTGGCCTTAAGAATATATATTTGCGGTATAAGTACCAAAAACCATGTCAATAATATATGTTTACAGCTCCTTTCTCAGGAGCTCTGCCAAGAACAGGTCGATTTTGGCCTGACTACTTAATATTCAAGAGCCTCTCTTCTGATTGGCCTGTTGTTTTCTGAGTGACCCACCATTGGTGACTGCGTAGTTCTGACATCACAAATATACGGAAGTCACAACGGCTCGTGAAAAGGCACAGCTACTTTATGCAGGCTGTGTGCATTTGTCTGTGGATCGACTGTTTTGAAACTTATATGGTAGTTTCATAACCCTTGACCTCTGTTATCATGATAAAAGCCAGGAAATTTCAGTTTTGACAATATGGGACCTTTAAATGATGCCAAACAGGAGGAGAAATACTAAAAGCATTAAACTAGAAGTGTAAATGTGTTGTTTCTAAAGGTTTGTAGATCACATGTGAACCGTGTTCTCCTGTCTCTGGCATTCAGAAACCGTACGTCTGCAAGATCCCCGGCTGTACGAAGCGCTACACGGACCCCAGCTCTCTGAGGAAGCATGTGAAGACGGTTCACGGGCCTGAGGCTCACATCACTAAAAAGCACCGTGGAGACACGGGTCCTCGAGCTCCCGGTCTGACCCCCGCAGGGCAAAACTCAGAGCTTCTGATAGAGAAGGAGGAGAGAAGCCGAGAGGACTGCAAATTACTCGCTCCAGAAACCACACTGGTAAGGCTTTATCTGCGTTATCAGCGTGTTAGCGGCCCCTAAGTTAATAACTAATGATCTTTACAACGGAATTGAATCAATCAAATTAACTTTATCTGGACAATAACTGTATTCTGGATCTGCTGTAAAGCCTAAACAATCTCTGTTACTGTAATCTCCTATTATCACTGTAAAGCTGCTTTGAAACATCTATATTGTTAAAGCGCTGTATAAATGAAGGAGACTTGACTTGACTCTAATGGATAGCAGGGTTGCACGATATATCATTTTAGCACCAGTTCGGAATGCATGTGATTAATTGCTAAGTTTAACCATCATAGACTGAAAGTTTATCATTTGCATGTGTTTTTAAAGGGTTAGTTCACCCAAAAATGTAAATTCTGACAGTATTTACTCTCCCTCATGTTGTTCAACCCCGTAAGACCTTCGTTCATCTTCGCAACACGAATTAAGATATTTGTGATGAAATCTGAGAGCTGGATCACTCCTCCATAGGCTTTTGAGGGATTGAAACTTGTTCCCCGAAAAGTTATTAAAGACATCGTTAAAATAGTCCAAGTGACTACAGTGGCTCAATCTTAAGTTTATCAAGCGGCGAGAATACTTTTTGTGCGCATAAAAAAACAAAAATAACGACTTTATTTCAACTTCAATTAATTTCCTTCTCTGTGGGCCTCGAGTGAGTTTACTAGTGTGATAGCGTAGTGCTACAGTACGTCACACGTAGGCTCACTATTGGCCGACGCTGGTCATGTGTGTGATGCGTGTAGGGTGGCCATACCTCCGGATTTTAAGCCCCCTGTCCGGCGTACGGCGTAGCCTCAAGCCGGACACTCATTTGTCCTCCTTTTTGGAGTTGCTTTGAATTGTTTAAAAAAAATTAACCTATAAAAATCCTGCATATTGATAGCGGCTTCCTGATGCCCGTAAATTAGTTCAAATCTCCTGGAATCTAGAGCCGTGCATGCGAGACAGAACATACTGTATGTGCTCCAAACCGTGCAGCGCGCGGCAGAGAGCGAGAGACCTTGCGTGCCCTCAGCACATTCTTTTCAAATAGAGCTATTCAAATCATCTGGTTGTTCAAATTCTTTTTATATCGCAATATATATTGAAGAAAAAACAAATATTGTGCAAAAATCGTGCAGCCCTAATGCATAGTCACGTGCATAATAACTAGTTAAATCTTGAATAATTTCTCTCGTCCTCCAGAAATCTCAGCCGAGCCCCGGTGGCCAGTCGTCCTGTAGTAGCGAACGTTCTCCACTAGGGAGCGCCAACAACAACGACAGCGGTGTGGAGATGAACCTGAACGCAGCGGGCAGTCTCGAGGACCTGACCACACAAGAGGAGAACGGGAACACCGGTGTGTCCGAGTCCAGCGCTGGCGTGGGGTCGATGTGCATGTCCGTTCAGGCCTTGAAGAGGTTGGAGAATCTGAAGATTGACAAACTGAAGCAAATCCGCCGGCCGACCCCACCTGGGCGGAGCGGAGGAAACAAACTACCGGCTCTCTCAGGTAAAACACACAGCAAATCAAGCACATTCGTTTTTTAATCGCAGGTTATTTAACTCACATACAAAGCAAACATTATTCAGACAACAGATATAATTTTTGATATTTTTCTTTTACTAGTGTGTGCAGGACACAATAGTTTATATAATTTATGTAAGTGAGAATAGCAAAATAAATTAAACTGTGGGATATTATACCACAGAAATTCTTCATACAGTGGACTACCCAAAAATTCTTCAGACACTTTGAGCTGATCATGTTTTTCTGAAGTGTTTTTTCTGTAATTGCTATACCTTTTAATTGAATACCTTTTTACACCACAGACTGAACAACATGAAGCATTGCTTGGTAATTGGTTGAGCTAACCTGGAATTATCTAATTGTGTAGTTAAATTTAACAGTTGACAGATATTCAAAATAATTCATAATTTGTGAGACAGTCTAACAGAAGGACGGACAAAACCAGTGAAGATTTACTAACAGCTTGCACCAGCACAAACCCTCTTTTGGCGATAAGAAACTACTGTCAGGATATACTAAACACATGCAGTGAATGATTAGTGCTGAAAAGCTGTGGACAAGGTTATTATTTGCAGCTGACCTTATTAAATATGCATTTGTAGGAGTTTCCCATTAAGGCGCAAAATTTATGGGACGAGAATTTAAATCTATCATGTAAGGTTATTTCCTAAGGTTTACGCTCGTCAATTTACTGGTATTTGCGGCATTAAAAAAAAGTCTTAAACCAGACAGTAATTTGCTCTGCTTTTGGTAGATTGCGTTGGTCATTATGGAAATGATCCGGCAGAGCCTGTGTTCTTTAATTTGCGTGTCGTCAGTAGATTGCGCGTAAAACTTTCCACTCCCATCTGAGCTTTTTTGGGATTGCACCGCGTATACTAAATGAGGAAAGGGTGTCAAATTACATTCAAGCTATTTTAAAGCACTAATCTTTAAAAAAAAAAAAAAAAATTTAAATATGTAATTTTGGAGATCAAAGATGAGTTTTAAGGGATACAATTATTGAGTACAGTGGGACTTTAAGGTTTACATGTTATAGTAATACATTGCTAGCCTCATGGTTTTCTCAGTAATTCTCATGCTAACTCTGCTTTCTTCTCTGCTTTCAGCAACAGGAGAGATGATGGGCATGTGTACGCCCTCGCCCTTACTTTCCAACCGGCGTGTAATGGAGCTTTCTGCTCCTGATCTGGGTGGAGTAACCGGAATGGGAATGTCTTGCCAACCGAATGATCGGCGCGGCAGCGGCACAAGCAGTCTCAGCTCTGCGTACACAGTTAGCCGTCGTTCGTCAATGGTCTCGCCCTACCTGTCAAGCCGACGCTCCAGTGAGGTGTCCCAAGTGGGTCACTGCCAATCCGTGATGGGAACCGATGTGCCCGGTGACCCACTGTCTCCTCAGAGCAGCCAAAGAAACGGATCATGCCAGAACGCTGGAGGATTGCCAGGTCTACCGAGTCTTACACCGGCACAACAATATAGTCTGAAGGCTAAATACGCGGCAGCAACAGGCGGTCCACCGCCAACCCCGCTACCCAACATGGACCAACCCAGTAGATTCTTGAGGGAATGCCACGGCCAGCCTCTTCCTCCATTTATGCAGCAAGGAGGCATGAGAAGGCACAGTGCTAATGCCGAATACGGCACAGGAGTGATCTATCCACATCAGGCACCCGGAAACAACACGAGACGTGCTAGCGATCCAGTGCGCTCAGGGGCCGATCCGCAGGGTTTACCCAAAGTGCAACGCTTCAATAGCCTGAGCAACGTGTCCCTAATGAGTCGTCGCAACGCGTTGCATCAGTGCGGATCTGACGCGGCTCTTAGCCGGCACATGTACTCGCCTCGTCCACCGAGCATCACTGAAAATGTCATGATGGAGGCCATGGCCATGGAACCTCACGGGAAAACCGAAGGCAACATGATCCCAGGTGGAGACAGAGCTTACATGGGCTACCAGCAAACTCAGCTACACCCTCACAATGCAAGTCAACTGTCTCCTGGACAAGAAGGCTTGGGTTGCATGGATCAAGTCTTCCAATCTCAAATGCAAGGTCCATACCAGGGTCAGCGCGAGGAGATCCGCGCAACTGGAGTGATTGGTCAAACTGACATTGCGAACAATCTTCTACAGCAAGCTGAGTACGGTATGAGTACCTGTCAGCTTAGCCCATCCGGTCCACACTTTCCTAGTCAGGGTGATGGGTCAGGGCCATGGGGACCAACTAACCAACTCCACAGTCCTCAAACCGGCATGCAGTTCCAGGGTGTAGGCATACAAGGACAGCACTACCTTCAACAGGGCGTATATGACCCTACATCTGACCCCGGCCATCAAAGAGTTACTGTAAAACCTGAACAGTTCCATCCTTCAATGGGAGGATCCAGTTCTTGCCAGAACACCAAACCATTACACCAGCATCGGCATAATGCAAACATGCAGGGATATCCACCACAAGGCCAAGGCCTCATGGGCAGATCCTCTAATGCAAGCTGTGACTTTCTTCATGGCCAGATGGGAACACAAGCCAGTCTTCCGCAGCAAAGCCAAGCGGGATCATTCCCGAGTGGAGGAGGTATAAATCTTGCACTTGCGGAAAGCCGCAGGTCGCAGACACCAATGCATCAAATGAAAGAGATGATGGTGAGGAACTACGTGCAATCCCAGCAAGCTCTCCTATGGGAACAGCAGCAGGAGCAAAGGGTAGTCGATGGTCTCTCTGGGAAGCCTGATGGGATAGACATGGGAGGACAAACGGCGTTAATTCAGCACAGTCCACAGCATCAACAACCTAACCAGAACCTTTATCCCGGTAATGCCTATCAAGGCTATCTGAATCAGAACTTAATGAGCCCACCGCAAAATCGAGTTCCCGGTTCTGTTAAGGAGCATACAACTGGGATGCAGGGATCGTGTTACGGGCCGGATATAGTGCCAAGACCACCTCAGGGACGAAAGCCTTTGAGTCGCCAGAACAGTCTTTCCCAGTCCCAACAAGCAGGTGGAGCTTACCTGGGAAGCCCACCTCACCTCAGCCCGGTCCACTCCACCGCCAGTCCCAGAAGAGGAGTGCGACTCCCACCGGTCCAACAACAGCATTCGGAAAACTTCACAAATAACAACAACCCCATGTTCTACACAGGCCAGATACACATGCACCATGACATTGAGAAGACTCAAGATGGGCCATGCCTGGCCCAGCAACACCTGACTGGGATAGACCCTAGTATCAAACCCACATCGATGGCCTACTCAGAACCAGCGCCCATGTCCAACGCCTTAGAAAACCTGGACTTGGAGAACGCCCAGATTGACTTTACCTCCATTATCGATGACCCAGAGCCTTCATCTTACAGTCCAATAAACCCACACCATCATTGCTCCTCTCAGACCTCCTCCCGTCTCACCACACCGCAAACCTCCATCACCCTTCCAAGTGGCCTGTCTAATATGGCAATCGGGGACATGACCTCAATGTTGACGTCCCTAGCTGGGGAGAACAAGTACTTGAACACGTTGTCTTAAAGTGTTTCTAGAAATAACAGGGCCAAAGTGAGCATGTTGACTCAGAAACTATTGCCCTCATGACACTAAAGGTTCCTCTGAATGTCCCTTTTCTTGCTCGTATGCCACGTACTAATTAGGGATGCACAATGTGAAATTTTTGGCCGATATCGATAACCGATAATTCTTTATATTTGAAAGCCAATAACCGATATATTGGCTGATAAATCTAAATCCAAATTTTTTATCATTTTTGAGAGCCTGATAACAAAATACTAAAGTCTCACCATTAAAAGCCATGTCTCAAACACACAATTATAATGTTCTCATTATGATTTTATGTAGCCCATATGACGTACTTGTGCTGCACATGTTGCACTTTCCTGTATTTTCCTTCTTTGAAGTGATTCTAATCATATTTCAAGCAATTGAAAACCATCATGATGAACAGTGCACATCTGAAGTGTCTCAGCTGATGGAAATAATCCATTATTTATCGGATTTAATATATAAGTCAAATTTTCTTATCGGGCCAATAACGATAACTTTAAAAATATACATATATCAGCCGATATCGATATGGTGGCCGATATATCGTGCATCCCTAATACTGATGGTTCTGCTGGTGTCCTATATGGGATCACACAGATTTTGCGTAATGGTGTTTTAATGTGTAAAATATGTTGCTTAACATTACCGCCTAATGACTATTACTCAAGGGGCATTCCAGTCACTACTGTGAGACTGTAAAGATGGACGTCTTTGTTTAAAATGTAAATATGAGCATTGGACTGTAAATGGTGGCAAGATAGAAACAAAGAAAATTTACTTTTAGATATATATCTGGACTTGGACTGCCACATGAACACCACATAAGAAGACTGAAATATTGAGTGGATGTGTCGAGGAAGAAGCTGGTAGGCACATTCTCTAAAAGTATTGGTGAAGACAGGACTCAAGTGCCTTTGACCATTGTGGCCTCTTATCTTTGATTTCTCACAGGTACGACATGTTGGAGAAAACAAAACATGGATGGATGGATAAACAGTATGAAGCACAAAGTATACATCAGCTTAACACCTTGCGTATGAGTACAGCACAATGCATAGCCTTTCAAAGTATATCCATTTGATAGTGTGCATGAACACAGGCGGTCGACAGCAGCGCACAAGAAAGTTTCATCTTGTCTGCGCTTTTTCTTTCCAGAAGTTTTGAGCAATAAAAAACGTCTTCGTACTCTTTTAAATTAGAGTTCCGTTTATCTATAAACCATGGAAGCTTGTTTCCGCCACAGAATAAACAATAAAAAAGGTAATTGCGACTTTTTAATCTCACAATTCTGACTTTTTTTCTCACAATTGCGAGTTTACATTTTCTCAGAATTGCGAGATACAAAGTCGCAATTGCGAGTTATAAAGTCAGAATTGCGTGATATTAAGTCGCAATTGTGTGTTATAAAGTCAGAATTGTGAGATATAAACTTGCAATACTGAGGAATTCTTTTTTTCCTTAAAAGAGTTTATATCTTGCAATTCTGACTTTATATCTCGCAACTCTGACTTTATATCTTGCAACTCTGAAAAATAAATTCAGAATTGCGAGATGTAAACTCGCAATTGTGAGATAAAAAAGGTTCAATCTTTCAAAATGTTTTATTCTGTGGCGGAAACAACCTTCAATTCTGCACTCCCTCATACAAGCAAGCGTTTATTGTTTTGGGTCTTCTGGAGTTTGTTGTTCCGTCCATTTATTTTTCGACCATGAAAAGGCCAGACCAGTGTCGCCTTGTGGACCAACTAATTAGTGCAACAAAAAAAAATTCAAGGCACAAGCATACGATAGTAAAAACAGGCTATGATGTTGACAAAATGTACGTGCAAATAGTGTAGCATACGCAAAAAAAGTGTACTTTGGGCTTAAGAGAAAGTGTTTCTTTTTAAAACTCATTGTTTACTGTCATAATGGCAGATTACAGAACAGTATTTTAAAGACTTGTCAGTTATCTCTCTAGGTCTAGACAAGTGCCTCTGAATCATAATATTCATTCAAAGTTGTAGTGTTTGTTTTCTGATTGTTTGACTAGTCTGCTTTCAGACAGATACGTTAAAGGGTAACGGCACTGAGATGTGTTTTTGTAATGTTTCTCTTTAGTCTGCGCTGCGCTACATAACCCAAGCTAGCATGCATATGCATTGCACTGACAACAGCACTGAGCTGAGGAGAAGTGATGAATTTGTATTATAAAGTTTCCATATGGTATGAATAAGTTACATACAGTGCAGGTACTTGATGTTTGTCAAGCTTTTGGTTTTCAACACTTGTGTATATGGTTTTTTTATCATTTAAGTGTTATCGAGGGGTGCGGTACGGACTCAACCCTTTAAAAAATCCCAGTGTTTCCACTTTCCGTGGCATACCAAAGACGACTGGCACTGAGACGAGGCCACACTTGATATTTGCGAGAAACACCGTCATGTGCTTCCATATTGCTGTGATAAAGAATGTTTCCTCTTTTTTTTTAAAGAAAAAAAACATTTTGTGGTTTTTGCATTTCTGTGTGTTTTTATATCTGTCACAGTTCACTCAAACGTTTTTTTGCTGGCAAAAGTTCTTCAAGTAGTAACAGATTTATGATATTTGCATTTATCCCATCTATTTACAAGTGATATTTTTGCGTACCATTTTCTACATTTTTGTACAAAGGTACTATATTATACCAGTTTATAAATAAACAGAGCCTGTGATGGAAGACGATGATGTGTTGTACTATAATGTTTCTTTTGTGCCACTCTGAAAAACAGAAAATATTGGACAACAAGATCATTTTACAGTTTTTTCCAACTGCTTACACACAAAATTCTTACTTGTTACACAATTTCTGAAACCTGACACAAAACTACAAAACCAAACACTAATTATCGGCCCTTCGACTCAGTTTTCAATTTCATAAAACACTTCTTGCAAACCAGAACACAATTCTCTATGATTTCCTTTTTCAAACACAGCCTATCAAAATGCCACAGTAAGTCATCAGAGCCTCACACACACACTCTTCACACACTCACACACACTCCTCACATGTGCAAACACTCATTGAATTACTCAACACCAGCCAATCATGGCTTTAGAATAGGACTATAAACAGGTCAAAGGTCGAGTTATATGTTTTTCGTTCTGTGTAATACTGTATTCACAACCACAAATGCTTACAG
This sequence comes from Siphateles boraxobius, assembly GCF_051911475.1. Classification (NCBI taxonomy): domain Eukaryota; kingdom Metazoa; phylum Chordata; class Actinopteri; order Cypriniformes; family Leuciscidae; genus Siphateles; species Siphateles boraxobius. The sequence continues at coordinate 23,301 of NW_027509042.1, forward strand.
TAAAAAATGAAGTTTGGTTTCAATCTTGCTTTCGTATTTACCAGGAATTTTTGCAACATCTCTCAGCCAATTACTTTCAGTCTTGTACAGAAATGCACAGAGGAGTTTGTGAAAGAAGAGCTTCAGGTTTTGAATAACTGTGTGTATATGATATATCCAAAAACATAATATTATGGCAAAGGTGTTTGCAACTTTTGAGATGTTTGTGATATTTTGAATGCAGTGCCTCATTTTGCCAACATGTGAGGCATTTTGAATTTTGTTTGTGCAATTCATGGATTTGTGTGTAAAGTTTTGGGAAAAAGAGGCAAATATTTGAAAGTGTGTGTAAGCAGTTGAAAAAAACTGTAAATGCTTAAGTATATTTGTTCACCGCCATTATTTTTACGCTGGAAGCACATCAGATGTCCTCTAGATGGCGGCAGGACTATAGCGCATGATCTTTGTTAAGTCTTGAGAGCCACACACAGGATTTGTGTTACACTGCTATATTAGATCCCTCCTCCTTTAGTTACAAAGAGAACATTTTTGCTCACTAATACTGAAATCTCGGTGACAAAGCTAATCCTCTCCATACTTGGCCTTTCCCTGTCCCTGATTATAAGATCAAAAGAAAGATTTTCCTGGACTACATGCCAGTGTGTGTTTGATTGTATAATGCTGTAGCTCTCGGTCCCTGGTACCCTGATTCGGCCCCATGGATCTAATACTGTGTGCGGTGTGTATCCAATGAAGACCTGTCCTCGACATTGCCATCGCCAACTCCTCTGACTCAATTCTCCCGTCTGTTATTTGCTATATAACTGGCCGATCCTCTTTAACCTTCATCCCATCCTCATTATCCATCTCACATCTCGCCCTCCTTCATCATTAGTGGCAAGTATCCTTTACTTTTGCTCATACTTAGTAGAGATGCACGATATATCGGCCAGCATATCGGTATCGGTCGATATATGTTCATTTTTAATGTTATCGTTATCGGCCCAATAAGAAAATTTGGATGATATATAAAAGCAGATAAATAATGGATTATTTCCTTCAGCTGAGACACTTCTGCGCACTGAATTGCTTGAAATATGATTGGAATCACTTCAAAACGTAAAATACAGTTCAGTGCAATATGTGCAGCTCAAGTCTGTCATATCGGCTACATAAAATTATAATGAGAACATTAAAATTGCATGTTTGGGACTTGGATTTTAATGGTGACACTTTTGTTTTTATAATCAGGCTCTCAAAAATTAAATAAAAAATTTGGGTTTAGATTTATCCGCCAATATATCCGTTATTGGCTTTCAAATATAAAGAATTATCGGTTATCGGTATCAGACAAAATTTTCATATCGGTGCATTACTAATTCCTAGGGTTACCTCAAGTATTAAACCCGTCCCACACTGTTTGTGCTATGAACATGAACGATTACGCAAATCATGTGGTTTGGTTTAAAAAATAATTACTTGCATATTTTGCAAAAATAAAAACCATCTAGTTTGCTTTTACTTTGAATTTAAAATCATTCAGCAAAAATGCATGTTTAATTTTAGATGCCTATTAACTCTGAAACAACAAAAATCAATGCAAAAAAATGCAACTCACTACACTGAACAGATATAAAGCGAATGCACTAGCTGTGTAAGATCTGCAGGAGAGTGCAGAGGTTTAGCAGATCTACAGCCTGACTTAAGCCACAATCTTCTGAGCTGAGGTTGCTGATACAAATGGAAATGGCAAAATAAGCGCTGAGGTTTTCACATGCAAAGAAGTGAAACCAGCATAATGACTTTTCTTTTCTTGGTTTGCCATTCAAGTCGAGGCTTTTTATTCTCTTTGTCACAAAGGTTGGCATATAATTAACTCCTGTTTAATATGCTGTTAAAGAAGACTCCTCCCTTTGCTCCTTCTCTGAACCCCTGCCAAACTCCGGCACGCTGGAAATCCCACGGGACACCCCACCCTTGGGCGTCCCTCAGTGTGTGTCGAGGTGTTCGAGACCATGTGGTGCCCAGATTCCTGCACTTACGGCTGTTTTTAGGCTCATTGCACACACAAACTGCACTCTTTGCACATTAAGCTTCCTCGTTTATAACATTAATGCAAATAACACTTTCTTACCATCATCTATTCTGGGCAGAGGTGAATGAGGCTTTTCTTTGTGTCTTTACTCCTCACATCCACAGCAGGGTGTAGGTTTATGACCCATTCCATCTCTTTTCCTCTCCTAGACAAAAGGACTGTGACCTCTCATCCCTTCTCCTATTCTCTGGCTTTCACCACCTGAAACCCTCTATTTTATGTCCCTAAAAACAAATGTCCATTAGAAACGACAAACACAAGCTCTTTTGCTCTTTAAAATGCAGAGGATCCAGTGTTAAAAGAAACCATAATACAGTGTTAGTTGTAATACCTTGGAAATTAATATGGTAATCATCCTGTTCTTCAATGTAAATGAAAGTACCATATAAATTAGCACCAGATATCATCACTGAACCCTTGTACCAACACAGTATTTTTGTAAACGCATCCGTTGGCATTCTGTGTAGAATAACAGCAAAAAAGTCAGATATCAAAGGAAGTAGGCTACAGATAACGTTATGGAGGATAAGTCTTACAACTTAATTTATGATGTTTTTATGCTAAGCTAAATATCCAAGAAATCTTTACATAACATTTTTCTTTTTTAAATCTCTGTCATTATGTGGTAATATTTGGCGTTGTGGGTTTTCTTGTAATGTCTGTAAGATTTTTTTTCCAGACAAAAAGAGAAATCCGGCCGCTGTTGTGAAAACAACGATTAAGATAAAGTTATTTTCCCCTCAGAATCCACGAGTTCGTTGCCGCGCTTTTTTCACTGGCGCGAGACAGGAAAATAAGATATAGCGAAGACAACATATAATCGATAGTTTTCGAAGAGTAGAAAATAATGTAGCTAATATATCACAGATGCCGTGTTATTATAGTTAGATAGTAGCCTCATTTTAAATTGTTGACTAATGCAAGACAAATAAAATGACATTAATATTAATAATAATTAGCAAGCGGAATGCCATTAATTACTTAACCATTAACATAATATGAAGGGGAAAAAGTAATTTATTTCGAAGTGCTTAGGGATCAAGGTCCACCCTACCTCGCGCGCCTCAGGAAGTATTGCACGGGCATTATCATGACAGTACGGGTTCAGGTGTGTGTGTGTGTGTGTGTGAGAGAGAGAGAGAGAGAGAGAGAGGGAGAGAGAATGCAAGGTAGGGGTCCTAAAACGGTGTGTTTGAGTTTTTCTGATGTTTTCTTTTTCAGTTGCTAAACAGATTACCGTTCAATTACACGCACAAAAGAGGTGACAATGCAATACTTCCTACAGCGATCAACAGGAGCAGGGGGGCTGATGGGGGGGGGGGGGTGTAGGTGCGATTCGCTCACACAACACCTACCTGTGCATACGAACATTTGCAAATTTTTAGCTAGAGTAGCCTATAGTTAAACTGCTTTAACATTTTATTTGGTCAAGTTTTACGATTAATAAAATACATGCCCAACATGTTTGCTATGCGCTTTTAATTTAGACCTACACGGCCTATATTAAATATATTTATGCCAAAAGCAAATCACTTTATTGTCATAACACCATGTAGCTACACAACTGTACAGCATTTCAAATTCTTTGAAATGCATGGAAATATATGTCATATACTGTCATATAGTTTAATCTCCATAGCCATGACATGATTTAACGTTGGTAGGCCTATTTATGACCAAAAGAATCAGACATTAACATAAATGTCTTTTTAGTCTTAATAATAATAATTTTATAAAACTTCAACCAGGAACTGACACACTTTCTTTTGCACAATTTCTCTCTTCTTACAACACACACTCCGGGCTGACCCCAGACCTGCCTCCGATGATGATGATGACATCACCAAAGCCTGTGATCGCGACGCGCGTCTGAGCGCCACTGCAGTCACAGCGCGAGCGATGCGGAGCGACACTTCACGCGTTTATCCCACCGATCCGTGCGCGCGATCCCCGGTTAAACACGGAGACGACATGACGGAGCGCATCCGAGGAAAGCGGAGAAAACAAGCGAACCCGCGGAGGAACCAAGGTCAGTCAGTCGTGCATCAAAAAGTGTCCGGGTTTATTCCTGCAGTCATTCATTCCGCTAAACTAACTAGATCAGCACGCAGTTTACGGACAAACTACTTCCCAAACTATTATTCCATGCATACATGGATAAATGAAAAGCGGGAAACATGTCTGCATTTATTTTTTGAATGTTGACTGTCAAAGTTTGCAGAACTTGCGGTGTACTTTGCATCATTTCTGCAGTCCTCAGCATCACGTTTTCATTGACTTTTAGTCTACAACATTCAGCTGCACTATTTGTTGCACTTCCTCACAGAGTTAATATCTGGGGTTTTACAAATGGACAATTTTTGTTTCGATTTTTACTTGGCAATAGAATAAACGCTAAATAGAATATTACACAAGCTATTAAAAAGATTACAACGGACTTTTAATTAATGTCGTGGACTATAATTTATGTCATTTTTTAATTAATTGCTTTTGGTCCAGTAAGTAATACCTCAGTTATCTGAATTTAATAGAAGAAAATAACAGGTTATCCAATGTTTTATATCTTTAACACACTCTGTCAACTTGGATAATTTATTTAGAAATTTCATGAAATATGCAACTGAATATCATTTGCATAACATTGGAAACTAATTCCATGTTTTCTTGTAATATTCCCTAGTGGCAGCATATTGAAAATAACAGAGGGCCGAACACAGATCCTTGCAGCACTCCTTAATTTACTGACATTAAATTAGTTACTGTCAGTAACTTAAATTAGTTACATTAATTTACTGACTTTAATTAGACAAAATGTTAACGGTCTGTCAGGTACGATCTAAACCAGTTTAATGCCTGTCCCTGAATGCCAGTGTAATTTTGAGTATTTTATGATCTATAGTGTCGAACACTCACAAATATCAAGTAAAACTAGTATTGAGATACAGTCTTGGTCAGAAGCTGGATTTAGTTATTTATAATTTTAACGAACGCGGTTTCTATGCTATGATGAAGCCTGAAAGTTTTTTTGAAAGTTTTATTAAGAAGATTACAACTGACTTTGAAATTAATGTAATTGACCGTATGATTTATGTAATTTCTTTAATTATTGTTAGTATTATTAAGGTTAATTTACGTGAGCAACTTATGCATATATCACACATCAAAACTACATTGTACTTTTTCTTCAAAAAGTGTTTTATCAGGGCATTAAAACAGAAATGCAGTGTGTTCAATCATGCATATTCATTTAAAAATTGACATTTAAATTGCATTCAACTTATTACAGTTATAAAAATCAACAGTTATACAGTATTTAATCTGAATACCTTTGTCGTTCTTGAAGAAAGTTACTTGGTTTGGGCCTTTAATAAAGAGTTATTTACTCATTAACGCTGGTCTCAAATGATTCAGTAGAAGGTTTTATCTGCACAAAAGTCACACTCACACACACTCTACAAACTAATTTGCCATCAGGCCTGTTTATTTCACATCCACACTGCATTTGTGTAGAGATTGTGTGTAGATGAATGTAAGACACTCGTTCTCTGCAATTGTTGCATGTCTCAGAGATCCGATGCGTTTAGAAAAAAGGATAGAGATGTGAATGTGCTTCGCTGAGCGATTGTGTATCTTAACAGTTGTAGTGTTTGACATGATCGAAGACGTTTAGTTGGAGATGCTCGCAGGACAGTGTGTATTTGAGTGCATGAGTGTGGTTAGAGAAGTTCCTCATTTTTGATGCGGTATAAGTGTCAGTTTTGTCAAGCTCACACCCTGTGTGTGTGTGTGTGTGTGTGTATGAGAGGTAACAGGGTGGGCTTTAACCCGGATCACACACACACACACACACACTCGCCCTGTGTGTGTTCATGTAGAGGTGTGAGATGCTTCCGACCCTTTATAAACTCGCTTCCTTAATTCCTCTATTAGTCAAAGATGCAGGAACGTTTCAGATTTAAGCTTCTTGTTTCACCATTGGTCAGTTTTACAAAGATTAAGACTTTAAAAATATCCCTGAAAGACTCATCTAATCAATCAAATGCAGGATGTTTTCTCGTCACTTTTCTTCATCATGTGATTTTCATGGATGTATGAAATCAGTTCTCCTCAAGTTCACACATGTGAAGAGAATCACATTAATTATCAACATCATCCACTTAAAAATAAAAGCTCCAAACATTTTTATTTTTTACCTTTTTCAGTTTTCTAAAGAACTTTTCAGTGATCATTTCTTAAAAAAATTTTGTTTCTTAGTGTGAATCTAACAATATTTTTAACTCTATAAAGCATCTTAAGTGGTTCCATGGATGTTAAAGTTTCTACTTGGAACATTTAATGCCAATAAATAACCTATTTTTAACAAACACAATACTGACTGTCTTCATCTTCAACTTTACATCTATTGAATTAGTAGGTCAAACTTATTGTTTTTATTTGAAAAGTGTGTTTGTGCATCTTTCTTTGCAATAAATTACACATGCTTTAATATCTTATATCTGATGCAGTGACATTCACAGGTTTGAATTGTGCTGTAAGTGTCCAAATATATGTGCGGGTCACTGTTGAATGACAAAAACATCGAACAATGACATGCAAATCATTCAGTAACGTGTGTGTGAGTTTGTGTGTGAGAGTGTGAGTGTGTGTGTGTGTGTGTGTGTGTGTGTGTGTGTGTGTGTGTGTGTGTGTGTGTGTGTGTGTGTGTGTGTGTGTGTGTGTGTGTGTGTGTGTGTGTGTGTGTGTGTGTGTGTGTGTGTGTGTGCGTGTGTGTGAGTGAGAGTGTGAGTGTGTGTGTGTGTGTGTGCATATGTAGAACAGATGATTGTGGAGAGAGAAAACTCAATTGCATCAAACACTTCTCTGATCGTGGCGCGTTCTTTGCTTGTCTCTGCACTTTTCTCCAGTTTTGAGTGTTAAAGTGCAGATTCAGATTAATCATGTGAGCGAGACGTTCTTGTTTTGTGTGTTCATGTTTGTGCAAGAGTTTGTGTGAGTGTCTGTGTGTGTATATTGTGTATAATGGGTTTCCAGGCTGACTGTGGACAGTGGAAAGGATTGTGTCCGTCCTAAAACACGAAGACAAAAACATATAGTTTTGTGTTTTACCGACGTCACTCAAAGAACGAACGCTTTCATCCGACCAGCTCCATAAAACAAGCCGGAGAAGCGCAGATGTTGTGTGTGTGTGTGTGAGACTGAGTGAGTGTGTGTGTGTGTGTGTGTGTGTGTGTGTGTGTGTGTGTGTGTGTGTGTGTGCATTTATCACAACTAAAGGCCAAGTTTGTGATGTATCAGATTTCACGGCACGGACGTCTAAATGTCATGTGATCTGAAACGTTGCATTTTCTGCGATTATTACGGCCTTGGATTTTGCCGTAGTGCTTCAGTTACTGCTCATTTCTCTGCTATTGTCTCTCGTTGTTCACGTTTTTTCTCTCTCTCTCGATTGCCTTTTTGCGTTTTCTTTTTTCAAGTGCCAATTTATTTAAACTCTTTTCCCCTTTTCTTCATTCGCCTTCATTGATTTCCAAACCCCAGCCTTTGTAGGCAGCTGGGGTCCAGCTGTGTGTCTGCTGTCGAGTGTGTGTGTGTGTGTGTGTGTGTGTGTGTGTGTGTGTGTGTGTGTGTGTGTGTGTGTGTGTGTGTGTGTGTGTGTGTGTGTGTGTGTGTGTGTGTGTGTGTGTGTGTGTGTGTGTGTGTTTCTCTGGCACAGTCTTGTCACAGTGGGCAGAATGCGAGAAAACGACAGACAGAGAGAGAGAGAGAGAGAGAGAGAGAGAGCCTAAGAAAAAGTCTCTTGTCATTTTGGACAACAGAAGAGAACTGGGCAAGAAATCAGAGAGATTTGAGAGAGAGAGAGAGAGAGACAGAGTCCCGGCTCCAAAGTTTATTAGTGGCTCCCCAAACGAGAGAGTCGAGGCGTCAGACGCAGCGGGAGACAGAAAGAGAAGGAATAAAATACAGGACCAGAGATTGGGACAGTAAAAGTGTCTCAGAAGATGTGCCTGAAATTAATTAGGACCAATATATAAGTAATCATATAACTGTATATATCACAATACAGTTACTTCTGCTGGAAATTGTAATTGTAGATGCATTCTTTTAATTTTTTTTAGTAACCAGGGTTTGAAATTAACACCCGTCAAATGCAGGTAAAAATCAACTGTGGCCGACAACGCTGTCAAATCATATATGATAATTTATAATAATAATTTACTCAATGGGGAAGACAAGTCTGTGCAGATTTAGCGCAAATATTCAACTTGTGTAGTCATCATGATATATTAAAGGGATAGTTCACCCAAAAATGAAAATTAGCCCATGATTTTCTCACCCTCAAGTCATCCTAGATGTATTCATTCTTCTTTCAGACGAACACAATGATATACATAAACCCACCAACATCCCTCCCCATGATGTTTGGACTGACTGATCGCGAGAGAAGAAATGACGTTTTAGCCGCATAACATCAGTTAATGGAAATGCCATCATTTCGCCATCGTTTTTTATCGACATTTGGAAAATATCGCAAAGGTTTTGCTCAAATCTGTAGTAGAAACTTGCCTACGTACAGTCACCAGCTCAGTCTCCTGTCAGCACACACTGTTCAAACCATCATTCCCATCACATCAGTGGCTACGTTTACATGCAACCAAATAATCCGTTAGTAATCGGATTGACGGCTCAATTGGACTAGAAAAGCCTTGATGTAAAACACCTTAATCGATCCGATTGAGCTCGATCCGAATTAAATTTCAATCAGATTGAAAAGGGTGGTTTATTCCTTTTGTAATTCGATCGAGAGAACATGTAAACACTTGATCGGATTAAAAAATGTAACTGAAAGTACTGCGCATGTGTCTAGTCCTAAATACTCTTACAACAACCGGAGGGATACTCTGGGTTCGAGCCAAATACGCATAATCTTTACTCTGTTTATAATATATAAACAGGACTGCTCTCCAGTCCTTCACCTGCACTGAGAAACCAGCTAGATAAACCTTCATCCAATCATCTGACTTACCTGTAACCCGTACCTCAGACTCTCATCCACAGATGATATTTTTACTGCGTGATAAATATAAGCAGCTCGGCACAACGGTTCATATGCTCATTGTCGCCAAATTATGACCAGAAATAGATAAATATTAGGTCTGCTGTTCAAAACAAATAAACAACCGATGTTAGAGAATGGTTATTATGCACAAACACAAGAAACTCTGTATATTTGTGCAGTGTGCGCATGTCAAAAAATATATTCCGATTTTAATCTTGTGACATATAAACGTGCACATCAACCCGATTACATGTTCATGCATGTAAACGCAGCCCATTGTCTGGTCTCATCTATGACAAGCTAGACAGACCCTACCTGTGTTACTCACCTGAGAACCTGTCTGTGTTACTCACCTGAGAACCTACCTGTGTTACTCACCTGAGAACCTGCCTGTGTTACTCACCTGAGACCCTACCTGTGTTACTCACTTGAGCACCTGCCTGTGTTACTCACCTGAGACCCTGCCTGAGACCCTGCCTGTGTTACTCACCTGAGACCCTGCCTGAGACCCTGCCTGTGTTACTCACCTGAGACCCTACCTGTGTTACTCACTTGAGCACCTGCCTGTGTTACTCACCTGAGAACCTGTCTGTGTTACTCACCTGAGAACCTGTCTGTGTTACACACCTGAGACCCAACCTGTGTTACTCACCTGAAAACCTGCCTGTGTTACTCACCTTAGAACCTGTCTGTGTTACTCACCTGAGAACCTACCTGTGTTACTCAACTGAGAACCTGCCTGTGTTACTCACCTTAGAACCTGTCTGTGTTACTCACCTGAGAACCTGTCTGTGTTACTCAACTGAGAACCTACCTGTGTTACTCATCTGAGAACCTACCTGTGTTACTCACCTGAGAACCTGTCTGTGTTACTCACCTGAGAACCTGCCTGTGTTACTCACCTGAGAACCTGCCTGTGTTACTCACCTGAGCACCTACCTGTGTTAGTCACCTGAGTACCTGTCTGTTTTACTTACCTGAGAACCTACCTGTGTTACTCACCTGAGAACCTACCTGTGTTACTCACCTGAGCACCTACCTGTGTTACTCACCTGAGAACCTATCTGTGTTACTCACCTGAAAACCTGCCTGTGTAACTCACCTGAGCACCTACCTGTGTTACTCACCTGAGAACTTGCCTGTGTTACTCACCTGAGAACCTACCTGTGTTACTCACTTGAAAACCTACCTGTGTTACTCACCTGAGCACCTACCTGTGTTACTCACCTGAGAACCTGTCTGTGTTACTCACCTGAGAACCTACCTGTGTCACTCACCTGATAACCTACCTGTGTTACTTACCTGAGCACCTACCTGTGTTACTCACCTGAGAACCTGTCTGTGTTACTCACCTGAGAACCTACCTGTGTCACTCACCTGAGAACCCTACCTGTGTTACTCACCTGAAAACCTGTCTGTTACTCACCTGAGAACCTACCTGTGTTACTCACCTGAGAACCTGCCTGTGTTACTCACCTGAGAACCTACCTGTTACTCACCTGAGAACCTGTCTGTGTTATTCACCTGAGAACCTGTCTGTGTTACTCACCTGAGAACCTACCTGTGTCACTCACCTGATAACCTACCTGTGTTACTCACCTGAGCACCTACCTGTGTTACTCACCTGAGAACCTGTCTGTGTTACTCACCTGAGAACCTACCTGTGTCACTCACCTGAGAACCTACCTGTTACTCACCTGAGAACCTGTCTGTGTTACTCACCTGAGAACCTGTCTGTGTTACTCACCTGAGAACCTACCTGTGTCACTCACCTGATAACCTACCTGTGTTACTCACCTGAGCACCTACCTGTGTTACTCACCTGAGAACCTGTCTGTGTTACTCACCTGAGAGCCTACCTGTGTCACTCACCTGAGAACCCTACCTGTGTTACTCACCTGAAAACCTGTCTGTTACTCACCTGAGAACCTACCTGTGTTACTCACCTGAGAACCTACCTGTGTTACTCACCTGAGAACCTACCTGTTACTCACCGGAGAACCTGTCTGTGTTACTCACCTGAGAACCTGCCTGTGTTACTCACCTGAGAACCTACCCGTGTTACTCACCTGAAAACCTGCCTGTGGTACTCACCTAAGCACCTACCTGTGTTGCTCACCTGAGAACCTACCTGTGTTACTCACCTGAGAACCTACCTGTGTTACTCACCTGAGACCCTACCTGTGTTACTCACCTGAGCACCTACATGTGTTACTCACCTGAGAACCTACCTGTGTTACTCACCTGAGACCCTGCCTGTGTTACTAACCTGAGACCCTGCCTGTGTTACTCACCTGAGAACCTACCTGTGTTACTCACCTGAGACCCTGCCTGTGTTACTCACCTGAGAACCTACCTGTGTTACTCACCTGAGAACCTACCTGTGTTACTCACCTGAGAACCTGTCTGTGTTACTCACCTGAGACTCTGCCTGTGTTACTCACCTGAGAACCTACCTGTGTTACTCACCTGAGCACCTACCTGTGTTACTCACCTGAGAACCTGTCTGTGTTACTCACCTGAGAACCTGTCTGTGTTACTCACCTGAGACCCTGCCTGTGTTACTCACCTGAGACCCTGCCTGTGTTACTCACCTGAGAACCTGCCTGTGTTAATCACCTGAGACCCTGCCTGTGTTACTCACCTGAGAACCTGTCTGTGTTACTCACCTGAGAACCTGTCTGTGTTACTCACCTGAGAACCTGTCTGTGTTTATATGTATACAGCAGAGTTACCTCCGTTCGTTGACAGTTTAACAGCATCCCTCCACCACCCCTTCTCCTCACATCTAGTCCTAATTACTCTTACAACTACCGGAGGGATACTCTGGGTTCGAGCCAAATACGCATAATCTTTACTCTGTTTATAATATATAAACAGGACTGCTCTCCAGTCCTTCACCTGCACTGAGAAACCAGCCAGATAAACCTTCATCCAATCATCTGACTTACCTGTAGACTGCTACTTACTTACACTTACACTCCTGCTAAAGTATTACATTAATCCCTTACCTCGTCTGTCCTCTTCTGTGTGTGACGACAACACGTGTTGAAATTTTTATTAAAATTGCATACTGTTTTTAAATTATAGATATTAGGAAAGTAAAAGCGTCTCAAAAGATGTGGATGTTTAATTTTGAGATTGCTGGCAAAATTAATTAGGATATTAATACAAGACATTTTAATGCTGTATAACTATATGAATGTTTAATTTATAAATATATATATTAGTGCTGTCAAATCGATTAATCGTGATTAATTGCATCTAACATAAGTTCGTGTTTATATATATACGTGTGTATAAATTATATATATCTGTACATATATAAAATATACATATAAACATATATTATATAAATAAACTTGTTAGATGTTAGATGTGATTAATCACATTAATCACACATAATGTTATTAAAAATGGGTACTGTTTTAAACTGGTTTATATATATTATATAAGTGATCATCTCATATTACATTTATTTTGAAGCAAAACATCAGATTATAGTGAAAGCTCTACTGTTTGTCAAATGTATACAGCGCTTTCACAATATTGTTTCAATGTAGCTTAACAGTAAATCGTGATGTTGATTTTTATAATATCTTAATATCTTCATTTTAAGAGCTGGACGACAATATAGTTTTCTAATATGTTTTGTGAGAATACAAGCAGTTGTGATTTGTTTGTCTGTTGTGCATCTCATCTTCATCAGTTTTGGGCTTATTTGAAGCAGGAGAAGCTGAAAATCTCTGAAAAGCTGAAAAATATGAGAAACATGATCATGTGAATGTCTCATACGCATGATAAACGAGTGTAAGCGTGTGTGTGAGAGGCTGCGGTTAGTGTGTGTTTCCTCGGGTCACGTGTGTGTGTGTGTGTGTGTGTGGCCGCTCGTGTGACCAACATGTTGAGCTTTGGTCACATTAAGTCCAGCGTCTTATAAAAAACAGACACACATAAAATGTCCTGCAGCATTAAAGTGCTCTGGCATTTGCTTTTGGTAGTTCTGAGAGCGAGACAGAAAAATCACACATTTGATCTCATTTAAGATCTCAGTCGTTTCTTTAGGACAGAAAAGAGATCGAATGCACACACTCTCATTTCGCTTCTCTTTGAGGGATTTTAGGAGGAACATCTGAGACAAAGTTGAAGCTCTTGAGGTTCAACATTTCCCTTTTTGTTTTTTATGTTTTTGTGCTAACGTTTTGAGAACATTATTAAAGACCAGGTTGAATGATTGTTCTATTAGCGTTACTGGAAGAATGTTTGTTCATAACTTTGATGAACGTTAGCCGAACACAAACACCTATGCAGGACTGACCGCCTAAACATTCACACTCACACACACACACAAACACACGAAGTTCTCATACGTGGTAAATACACAAATACACCCGTAAAGAGTTTTGTTTGTGTGCAATGTGTCGTGACTGAAGGGCTGTAAACAGTGTATCTTTGCTGAGTGAAGTGTGTTTGCTTGTGGTAGTGAGCTGCTACGCTCAATTTACACACACACACACACACACACACACACACACACACACACACACACACACACACACACACACACACACACACACACACACACACACACACACACACACACAAACACACACACACACAGTAACTAACACACACACACACAGTAACTAACACACACACACACACACACACACACACACACACAGTAACTAACACACACATTATGGTCCAAGTTTTCATTTGGTTTTGTCCTGGATTGACTTGTTCTTATTGTAAAATCATATTCCACTCGTTCTCTTCTGCCTGTGATTAGTAATGAACCTTTAGTTTATGAAATCAAATTCATGTTCTTTTTGTTTTCATAACTTGATTTTCAGCAAGATTCTGGTCAAATACTGTGATTAAATTCTTATTTTATTAATGGAAGGTAATTTAATAGGTTCATAAAGACCTTGAACTCTGAGAATGAAGGAGCGAGAAACTCCCTAATCCTCCTTTATTCTGTACCTGCAGTCAACAGGTACAGGTCAACACACACACACACACATACACACTCACACACACACACACACACACACACACACACACACACACACACACACACACACACACACTCACGCACACGCACACGCACACACACACACACACACTCACACACACTCACACACACACACACACACACACACACACACACACACTCTCTCACACACACACACTCACACACACACTCACACTCACACACAAAAACACATACACATACACACACACTCTCACACACACACACACACTCACACACACACACACTCACACTCACATTCACACACACACACACATACAAACACACACACACACACACACACACTCACACACACACACACACACACACACACACACACACACACACACACACACACACACACACACACACACACACACACACTCACACACACACACACACACACTTTATGAAATCAGTTACTTTAGCTAACGTTCTGGCAAGGTTTTCTCAAAGTTATAAACTCCCATTAACATTAATAGAATGTTTTTTCAAAGTTTTCTGCTCTTTAATAATGTTCTCAAAACATTAGCACAAAAAGATTTTTCATACATCGTTCATGCAATAGTTTATTTTTTAAATGTTTCAGTTGGACATTTTTTTAAATGTAACTACTTGTTTTGGAATGTTCAGAGAACATTCAAAAGTAACGTGTTTGAAGAATGATAAAATGTAACGTTCCCTTAGCGTTCACATAACCAAGAAAAAACGTTTTTAAACATTTAAAAAAATTGACATTTTGAATGTTCAGAGAACCATTTTCAGAACATGTTTTGTTAGCTGGGTTAATGTCTTAATGCTTGCGATAATATATTTCCATTTTGCAATGACATAAACACTCAAGCAGTTGAGATTTACTATATGTAAATCATAATCCTTTGAAATATTGAAGTTATTATATGAGCGACAACTTTTCAAGCGCAGCAAAACAAGCCAACACATTTAACTGTAAAGTCTGATTATTAGAAGAGAATGAGAGAATGTGTTGAAATTTGTCCTGTACGTGTTATGAATATCTGCAGTGTATATGATGTGATAATTTATCATATTTGATAAGTCCAGGGATCTGACGTGAGGAAGTCGAGTTGTGAGAAAGGAAGCCAGCGCTGAATCGGATTACATCAAACATCTAACATCAGTTTGACGGATTCGACACAAACTTTATAGAGTGTCAACATTGTTTCTGGTAGAAATAATCAGAAATGATAAGATCGTTTGATTATAGATGTTTGAGTGCATATTGAGATCTCTGACTTAAAGGTGCACTATGTAAGATTTCTGCAGTAAAATAACCAAAAACCACTAGGCCAGTGTTATATTTTCTTCAGTTGGCTTCTAAAGCGTTAAATCCATCTGCGTCGCGTTTTGGGCGTTTTGAGCGTCAATCAGAAAGTTGAAAGCAGCTCAACTTTATGGTAATGAGCTATGACGCGGTTCAGCGGCAAAACGGCAGCAACTTATCGGAATTCGTTCGGGTCACATGACGTCACTGTATCTTTACGACCGACGGTCTCAGTAATGCCTGCAATATGTTGTGCAGTTGGGCTGCAACAACAGCCGAAAGAGGAACCCCGAACTGGTATTTTATTCTATACCAAAAGAAAAGGATAGAAGAAATGTTTCATATTGTATCATGTCTCATATTGTATCATGTCTTCTCTTTCTGTGCGCACACACCCGACCCGAAGCGTGCAGCCATAGACCCCTATACAGCGCGCGAGTAATGAACTGAGCTCTGTTGCGTGTCTGAATGGACAAATACACACAACATTATGTTTAAATGTCCGTTTTGGAGAGTATTCACGTAAAATATGTCGGGTCTTAATAGGGATGGCGAAACTAAAAATTTTCTTGACCGACCATCGAGCCTCATTAGCCGGTTGAAACCGGTTAACCGATTAGTTTAAAATATGCCACGCTATTTGAAATAACAGCCATTTCGAGCCGCGCCTGCAATTTCGCAACTCTGTCGCATCTCTCACTGCCGCTCTGCCTCCCGCTCACACACACACACACACAGACACACACACACACACACACACTGCCCCGGCGCCGCCCTTCCACTCACGTCACTTTTTTAAAATCCCCTACAGCGAAACATGAGTCCCGCAAACGCGGCGCCGAGGAGATTGTATGTAATCGGAGGACAAATGGCTCTTTAGTTTCGAAATGGTTTGGGTACAAGGTGATCGCGTTGAAAATAAAGGCGTTAGTCTAGCGTTAGAAGCTCATTTGAAACATTGCCGCGGCTCATTTAAGAAAATGACAGCTCCAAAGAGACGCCGCTTTAGTTTGAGGTTAGTGCTAACAATAATAAAGAAAGATGATGATCATCATCACCTTATCTGTTACCACTGAAATGTAGATGTAATGTATTTCCAAATCTAAGCCCATCTTATGCGAAATGTTGCCTAATAGACTGAACACGATAAAACCAATGGATAAAACAGGCACCTTCAGAATGCGTAAAAGACGCACCGGCCGAGGCAGGTCTAACTCACTGTGTGCCTTCTAATAACGGACAGAACAAGTCGCGTTTTCAGCTAATACATCATAGATGATGAAGGCCTACTGTATTTAAGCACTGTATCACACAAGTTGCAACTTACATCCGTGTCATTCTTTTTGGTGAAATGGTCCCACACACTACTTTACTTTGCACGCTTCATCCTGTGGTCTGCCCTGGCTCTAACCTCCAGTGTTTTAGCCTGTAGCCTTTACTTTTCCCAAACCTTGTGAGCGCGCGAACCCAAACGCTGTGACCTCGCGCCAAATGTTTTAATTGGTTTATTACAAACAGGCGAGAAAAATTGAGTGTGAGGGATTTGTTCACTTCACACAAAAATATCTTGGATTGAGATGGCTAACTGTAGTAGCGTTTAGTCCACTGTCTATAATAGCCTAATTTAGAGATCACTTTTTTTTTTAACCGACTACCGACAACTTTGATCGGTTAACGTTGAGACGGTCAACCATCGGTCAAACGGTCATCGGTTAGCATCCCTAGTCTTAAACAGAGTTGTCATCCAGTCTCTTTGGTAGCGAGAGAGAGAGAGACGAGGAAAACAAACAAGCATGCAAATGGAAATTATTCCGCAGCCGGAAAAATTATCGAGCTCATTTCTTTTATTGTGCGATTAATTGATTCATTGACTATCGCGACAGGCCTAATCCAGATTAATGACAGCTAGCCGTGAGCCGTGGCTAACAGCTGGCAAGCTAACAGCTGTTAGCCACTTAGCTAGCTAACAACTCACTACCTAGTCAGAGCAAACTACCGCCAAAATTATACATTTTAAATTTTTTTTGATAATATCTACATTTCCCATGATTAAATATAAACCCTTGGTGGCCAGGTGCCGCACTTTTACGCCTTTTACCCATCCAGCCACAGCATATTGATACGCGTCTGTACTCTTGAAAGCCTTCAAGCGATCCCCACTGTATGGGGAGGGGTTATGCACAAGATATATATATATATCATGAAAGGCAAATTGGGGCAAGTCTGGGGCAGATAATAATGGACAATAGAAAACTGGGAGTAACAAATAAGGATCGGAGCCTAAAATTTCAAATTTCTCCAGGTATCTCTGTCTCTCTCTCTCATTCAAGTGGGCAGTTTGGGCGGCCATACCGGGCGAGATCGGTCGTCAATATGGCGGCGTTCTATTAGGTAGTGACGTAGGTGGCATCTATGAATATAGACATAGACATCAGCGCTGGCTGATTCCCGAGAAACATACGATGTAAACTTTCGTTCCTACCAAAACATTAGTTCTGAGAAGATAGAGGAGAAGCTAATCATCACTGTTGCTGGGTTATCTATCATTTATGATATGACGTTGTTTGTATATGGGTCATGAACCTCATGAGTCCGACGTCTTCTCCGTAATTACAATACAGCAGCACCAAACACAACAACTTCGCGATGATCCATAATGATCCAGAGATACACATTTGAGGATGAGCGCAACTTTTATTGGAAATATTTACGAATGCTCGGTTTAAGCGGGAATGCAATTCATTTGCTCACGGTAACACTGATGTGACCAATTACACTAGATGCAAATAATAATAATTATTATTATTTATTTTTTTTCGACCAAATGGGACCAAAAAAGGTTATAAAAATGCTGTCATTATAAAAGGTTTCTAGTGTCAATGTATTGCTTGTTTTTTCTTTTTACATTTCATGTTGTGACACTTCGCTTCTCTCGAACATTGAATGCTGCTACGACAACAAGCTTCCCCATACTTTTTGACAAGCGTCCTTGCGGGAAATAGCGATTTTGACAAAAGAAACGGGGCGTGTGAGCAGGTGTGAGGGAGTCGCCAGTCAATGGCATCATATCCGCGTTACCCTCGGTTACCAAGGGTGCAATCCATCAGCCGGAAACTGAAGCCTCGCGGGAGCCGCCATTGTAGCAGAACTTCACCTGCTGTTAGCATTCCATTGACTCCCATTCATTTTGGCGTCACTTTGACAGCGAATAACTTTACATCTGAGGCGTCCAAAGACTTCATTTGTCCATTATTTATTTCTAAAGAAACATGACAATGTATAAAAGGCTCCATTACTTTGTATCTTACGTTATGGACCCGTAGAAGCCGTTTTTGTAAAAATAGGCTAACGATTGCGTCATAACCACGCGACTCTGTCGCACAGTAGAGAAATTACCGTATAGACAGGAGGAGAAGCTCGCAGGCAATCTGTTACTGTCTATGAGGCAATCGGGGGACATAGAGGCATAAAGTCAAGGAGAAGCCCATAGATAGAGAGTCCATAAAAGCAACGGGACAAAATATTTCAACACTATGTTTGAGGAATTAGGTGATTCAGATTTCTCTAGAACAGCTACTAGAAGATGTACAACTGTCAGACTGTCGTCAAGCTCAGTTTGAGCCCGCGCAGTCGCTCAGCCATCAGGAAGTGAGTGCTTTAATCAGGCTTCAGTTTTCCCAGTTGAAATCAAGGGGGCGCTGTGTCCATTTCTTTTACTGTCTATGTCGGTTACCGCTTTTACTACAGTAGAAACCATGGCAACAGTCTTGTTGACAAATGCGGAAGTTGTAGTTGTAGCGTCTATCAAGCAACTAGCTTGTTTTGCGCAGTCGTTATGGAACACAATTATTCTGTACCGTTTGCAGCTTGTTCTGTCGACAAAGACAAGTCCCATAACTGTAAACGTAAAAGTCAACGTACGGGTCAACCAAACGACCCAAGAAGATTGTGGGACAAGAAGAGAAATAAAACCAGGATCAACATCGGTGTGGCATTTCCTAAATGGAGAGAATCGTGATAAACTTCAAGTAGACAGAGACGCCAATCTTGCGTGTTTTAATAGACAGGCGAGTCAAGTCAAGTCAAGTCATCCTCATTTATATAGCGCTTTTAACAATGTAGATTGTTTCAAAGCAGCTTTACAGAGATAAACGTATAATTTAAGGTAACAGAGATTGGTTTGGTTTTATAGTGGTTCTTGAAACCATGACTAAACAAACTACTCGTCTATAAATTTTGATGCAGAATTTTATTTTATCTTATCACTTCGGGTAGGTACGCGAACCAAAAAAACTCCACAACGCTTTATCTGTAGAGTGGTATAGGGATCCTCCATAGGGAGAGGCTAGTTGCCACTTCAGCACTGCATTGTCATCGGGTCCAGGCGAAAGTCCTTCGTCAGATCTGGAAACGGCCTGGATCCGGCAGGCTGCGGGAAAACCTCGGGATAAACAAAGACACTAAAATTAGCGTAGATGCCATTCTTCTTATGATGTAACAAGTACATCAGGATTTAAGGGAAGTGTTCCCAGTTCTGGCTGACCTAATCTAAGCAGCCTAATATTGAATTATAGAAGTCTATAGAGTGTTATGTGAATGCTAGGTCAAAGAGATGTTTTTAGTAGGGGTGTCGAAATTAATCGTTTCTACGATGCATCGCGATGCAGACGAGGACGATTCGGTTATCGGTTCAGTAATAGACCATAACCGGTTATAATGTACTGACGCTTTTCTGACGTCATTTGTCACGTATGTGCTTTGTCGTGATACCATACACTGGCAGAGGGAGGCGAGATGTGTGCGCATAATTAAAAATGCTCCAGCTACTTTGAAACCCTACATCTGGAGAAGACACGCGCTTTGTGCGCTCATGTCACGCACAGATAAAATAGGCAGGAGGTAATAGCAGGGCTGCCAACTTCTACTCCAACGGGGGGGGGGGGGATGGGGGGGGGTGGTCTGCACACGCAAGGTCTCTCGCTCGCTTACCTCTGCCGTGCGCGCGGTTTGGAGCACAATATCTTTACTCTAGATTACGGGATATTTAACTAATTTGCGGTATAACTAGTCGATCGCGAGTGGCTCAACAGGTAGATATATAGATAAACTCATCTTTCAGGCATTTTACCTACCGGGTTGACACTTAAGCGTGAGAAATCGGGGGTGTGGCGTGAGAGCGTGAGAATTGGGTCAATTGCGTGTGTCTCACGCTCAATGCGTGAGAGTTGGCAGCCCTGTAATAGCTATATTAACTTGATAAACAATGTTAGTCGTGTTCACCCCGAGCTGTTACGCCTGGCAGAGCCGGACTGCTTTAGAGTAAGAGAATGAGCTTCAGCGTCACCCGAATCCGCAGCCAAAACAAATAATCCACCCGCCTCAATATTGTTCTCAGATTTAAGTATTCGCTGCCAGCCGATGGTGAAATTACAATTATTCTGTGTTGTTACGGGTGATTATAAATGATCGTCATCTTCAACAGTGAACTCTCGACGGTTGATGCGCGCGCCTCTAATGGAGACATATACACTGATGAATGAGCGCTGCTTTTAAATAAACATCTCTTTAAAACAAAATTGATTTGATAAAATTTTATCGTCTTAATGGCATAAACAGGCCTTTGAAATTCAAACTGGAATGTCACTGTTTCTGTCACTGCGACATCCCGAACAGATGAACACACACACACACACGCACGCGCACGGATTACTTTTAAAGTAAATTTGAAAATTGAGGATGCGGTGCATCGAAATGCATTGTGATACCGAATTGAACTGAATCGATGACATGATAATCGTAACCGATCCGAACCGTGAGACCAGTGTAGGTTCACAGCCCTAGTTTTTAGTCTAGCTTTGAACTGACAGACTTTGTTTGCTTCCGGGACAATGTTAGGAAGATTGTTCCAAAGTTTTGGTGCTAAATAGGAAAAGGATCTACCGCCAGCAGTCGATTTAGATATTCTAGGTATTATCAACTGGCCAGAACTTTGAGATCGCAAGTGATGGGTTGGATTCCTTTACTGACAGAAAACTTGAAGACGGTGTTAGTTTTATTGTTTGAATGTCTTGTTGTACATGCATATGGTGTGAAAAATGGTTGTTGTTGTTGTTTTGAATGTACGCCCTATAGCGGCGGACAAAGTTACATAGTGCACCTTTACAGTTTTGCTATGACAATTTTTTCAATACCTTTAACAAATTTCCTAAACTTTTAACACAGTTAGCACTACATCCGTCTGTGTAAGCTATACTATTAACACATTTCTTGTTGCTTTAACACAAACTGCATACAATTAACACAAATTTAAAATGCTTGAACTTCTTTTACACACAAGCTCAAACAAGACCAAAACAATGGATTTTTACTGGCAAATTTACCAATGCTTTAACACTGTATGTCAGAACAGAAAACACCATGTTCTAAACCTAACCCAGGCTTAAGTCAAGTAAACAGCGCTTTATATTGTGAATTGAAACACAAATATATCCCCTGTATTTTATTCTATGGTTACTGAGAAACAGCCGATTGAATTTCTGCAGCAAAAGACCTAAACCCAACAAAACAAAGATGTAGAGAGGCTTCAAAAGAAACTGCAGTGCAAAACACAATCTATGATCAATGCAATATACTGTGTGTTGTATACGGGCAGACCTGACACATATACAATAATGCAGTTTCTGTAATCCCATCTGATGTTCGTGTTTTTATGACATTGTGCAATGACTGACTAAATCTTCCTGTTGGACGGGAACAGATGTTAGTGTTTTGAAAAATGTCATGTTTGCAGTTTTTTGGTAGACATAGTGTATTGTTGCTAGTGTATTATTGTATTTTGAAAACTAGTGTTGGAGTTTAGTTTACAATGTGTGATTTTGAGCATGAAATTAACTGTTTTGCCAATGTTTTGTGTTGTAGGTGTGTTGGTGCGTTAAGAGTTTAGGAAATTTGTTAAAAGTATTGAAAAAATTGTCATAGCGATTGTAAAAAAAACTGTAATATGTGAGATTACTGAGCTCTTTTTCACTGGAGAAACATCTGAAGTTTATGAGAAATAATTGTGATTTTGTGATTTGTCTCTCTATTGGGAATGAGCAAGGATCGAAAAACGTCTTGGTTACGAGACACTGCGTCGATCAGCGCTTTGGGGAACGCCTCAGGCGTGAGTGACAGGTGTCTGATATCCAGTGTTCGGAAAGTTCACTTTCTACATGAACTAGTTCAAAGTTCAGTTCACAAATTTTAAAATGAACTAGTTCAGTTCATAGTTCATACTTTAAAATTTTGAACTATAGTTCTTTTTTTCCATATGTTGCTGCGAGCTATTATTTTTCAAAATTATTGCCACAGCCCATATAGAACCAGACAGTGGGGGGGGTTATTATATTTATAATATAATTATATTTATATTTCTTATATTTCTTTGCACAGAAATATAAGATTTTTCCCATCCTCACTATCCTGTTGCCAGTTTGGGTGTTTTTCTGCTACATATTAAGGCCTGTTTACGGTGTTTTATCTGTGTTTTCGGCTAGAAGGCTCTATAGAGATCTGGCACTCTATTGAACGAAGTTAAACTGAGAGCGCTGCCGTTCACAGACACCAGAATGAACGAGTTCACAGTAACGTTCATCAGGCAGTAATGCAGTTCAGTTCACGTTCGCCCAAAATATGCAAACTGCAAGTATATAAGGGCGCCTTGCACAAATGACATTCACCTTTCGTCTTCAGGGACTGTTCTGTCTGTAAACGTTTGAGAATCACGGTAAGAGAAAATGAAATGCACTGAGAAGAAGCAAAGCTTCCAGAAGTGTGCGGACCCGTGCCCAAGATATCGAGCGTCAATCGACCGAAGGGCGAGTTCCCTTTCGAAAGAGAACATGGTTTATAAACGTTGCCAAACCAGGGAGAAAAAACAGGGCATTCCTTAAACCGTCTGTGTTTGAAGGCTAAGGAAGCTTGTTTCTGCCACGGAGTAAAAGAAAAACGAAACAAAAAAACTATTTTGTGTTTTATCTCACAGTTCTGAGGGACATTTTGGAAAAAAAAAATTGTACACAGAATTCAGATTAGAAAAAAAAGAACAAAAAGACTGAATTGTCAGATGTAAACGTGCAATTGTGAACAAAAAGTCTGAATTGTAAAAACCAGAGGTGCAAAGTCCAGGTTCAGAAAGCTAAAGTCCTCCTCAGTTTTTTTGTTCCGATCACCTGGATTTGCTGATTAGCAGTTTTTCAGCCAGGAGAACTAATGAGTGAAATCAGCTGGATGAGTTCATGGCTGGAATAAACATATGGCAGGACTTTTACGAACTTTACACCTCTGGTAAAAACTCACAATTACCTTTTTTTATTATTATTCTTTTTTGTTATTTCGTGGCAGAAACAAGCTTGTAGAGATGCCAGAGTAGCGACCAGAGAGGAATTATTATTGATAATGAAGAAATTTGACAGTGATTCACTGTATATGAGCAGTTATGCATGACTGAGGTGTGATCGACAAACACACTCGCAAAAACACACACACATAAACTCACACACGTTCACACACGTTCACACACACACACACACACACACACACACACACACACACACACACACACACACACACACACACACACACACACACACACACAAACACACACACACACACACACACACACACAGACACACACACACACACACACACTCGGAGAGAAAGAGACTCCTGAGCTCCGTTTGGGTCCCTCTGACGCCACACACAGCTCCCTTCC
>NW_027509042.1:62500-92500 GCF_051911475.1 Siphateles boraxobius
TGTGTGTGTGTGTGTGTGTGTGTGTGTGTGTGTGTGTGTGTGTGTGTGTGTGTAAGTAATTCTTAGATAATTCTAAAAGATAATTCTTTTTATCTAATGTTAGAGGAATCAGTCAAAAAAGCCTTTACATTCCCATCCCCACATTTAAACACACGTTGCACTTGTGCTTTCTGAGAACTTCACACTTGTCGTGCTTTTCTATCTATTCCGTTTAATGTCTATTGCTTTTTTTTCACAAGATCTTAATCTTAACTTTTGACAACTAAATTTAAAACTGTTCATGTTATATTCCTAAAACTCTTTTCATGTTATGCTGGGATCACACTGCATGAAGGTTAATTATTATTATTTATAATAATATATTTTTTTATGTATATAAATAATAATATTATTTCCAAATTAATAAATAAATATTGTGGCAACCCTGGATTTGATAATTATATACTTTACCTCAAATGAATTAATGCAATGCAAGCAGTTTACAAAATGCATGAATGTAAATGTGAAACAGTGTGGTTTTATTATTTAGTTAACAATACCTATCAATTAACAATTTTGTACACAATCTCTTCACAATACACATCGTTTCAAAGCAGCTTTACTGAAAATGCATGAGTCCACATTACAGTTTAGAGTGATCTGTTATCAGAGGTAACTGTCTAAGTTATGCATTTCAGAATTGTACATATACAAATCACAGTTAGCTAAAAATGTATTAAATAATAAAATAATTTATGCAAAAAATGCATTTAAACAATGTAATAATTTAAGGCAGAAACAAGGTAATTGAAGTAATGAATACTTGTTTGTCAACAAATGATTATGACAGAAAATTGTAGCATTGGTGCATGTTCATTCAGTCTATTAATCTTAGTTATTGTTAATTTCTACATTTACTAATCTTTTATTAAAATCGAAAGTTGCATCTGATAACATTAGTTAATGCATTAACATTATAAAACATTACTGAAACAAATGCATTGCTCATGTTAATTGATGCATTAACTAATGTTGTGTGTTCTCTGTGCTGATGTTGTGTGTTCTCTGTGCTGATGTTGTGTGTTCTCTGTGCTGATGTTGTGTGTGTTCTCTGTGCTGATGGTGTGTGTTCTCAGTGCTGATGTTGTGTGTGTTCTCTGTGCTGATGGTGTGTGTTCTCTGTGCTGATGGTGTGTGTTCTCAGTGCTGATGTTGTGTGTTCTCTGTGCTGATGTTGTGTGTTCTCTGTGCTGATGTTGTGTGTTTTCTGTGCTGATGTTGTGTGTTCTCTGATGTTGTGTGTTCTCAGTGCTGATGTTGTGTGTTCTCAGTGCTGATGTTGTGTGTTCTCTGTGCTGATGTTGTGTGTGTTCTCTGATGTTGTGTGTTCTCAGTGCTGATGTTGTGTGTTCTCAGTGCTGATGTTGTGTGTTCTCTGTGCTGATGTTGTGTGTTCTCTGTGCTGATGTTGTGTGTGTTCTCTGTGCTGATGTTGTGTGTTCTCAGTGCTGATGTTGTGTGTGTTCTCTGTGCTGATGGTGTGTGTTCTCAGTGCTGATGTTGTGTGTTCTCAGTGTTGATGTTGTGTGTTCTCTGTGCTGATGTTGTGTGTTCTCTGTGCTGATGTTGTGTGTTTTCTGTGCTGATGTTGTGTGTTCTCTGATGTTGTGTGTTCTCAGTGCTGATGTTGTGTGTTCTCAGTGCTGATGTTGTGTGTTCTCTGTGCTGATGTTGTGTGTGTTCTCTGATGTTGTGTGTTCTCAGTGCTGATGTTGTGTGTTCTCAGTGCTGATGTTGTGTGTTCTCTGTGCTGATGTTGTGTGTTCTCTGTGCTGATGTTGTGTGTGTTCTCTGTGCTGATGTTGTGTGTTCTCTGTGCTGATGTTGTGTGTGTTCTCTGATGTTGTGTGTTCTCAGTGCTGATGTTGTGTGTTCTCAGTGCTGATGTTGTGTGTGTTCTCTGTGCTGATGTTGTGTAATCTCAGTGCTGATGTTGTGTGTTCTCTGTGCTGATGTTGTGTGTTCTCTGTGCTGATGTTGTGTGTTCTCTAATGTTGTGTGTTCTCAGTGCTGATGTTGTGTGTTCTCTAATGTTGTGTGTTCTCAGTGCTGATGTTGTGTGTTCTCAGAGCTGATGTTGTGTGTTCTCTGTGCTGATGTTGTGTGTTCTCTGTGCTGATGTTGTGTGTTCTCTAATGTTGTGTGTTCTCAGTGCTGATGTTGTGTGTTCTCTAATGTTGTGTGTTCTCAGTGCTGATGTTGTGTGTTCTCAGTGCTGATGTTGTGTGTTCTCTAATGTTGTGTGTTCTCAGTGCTGATGTTGTGTGTTCTCAGTGCTGATGTTGTGTGTGTTCTCTGTGCTGATGTTGTGTAATCTCAGTGCTGATGTTGTGTGTTCTCTGTGCTGATGTTGTGTGTTCTCTGTGCTGATGTTGTGTGTTCTCTAATGTTGTGTGTTCTCAGTGCTGATGTTGTGTGTTCTCTAATGTTGTGTGTTCTCAGTGCTGATGTTGTGTGTTCTCAGAGCTGATGTTGTGTGTGTTCTCTGTGCTGATGTTGTGTAATCTCAGTGCTGATGTTGTGTGTTCTCAGTGCTGATGTTGTGTGTTCTCTGTGCTGATGTTGTGTGTTCTCTGTGCTGATGTTGTGTGTATTCTCAGTGTTGATGTTGTGTGTTCTCTGATGTTGTGTGTTCTCTGTGCTGATGTTGTGTTTTCTCTTATGTTGTGTGTGTTCTCAGTGCTGATGTTGTGTGTTCTCTGTGCTGATGTTGTGTGTGTTCTCTGTGCTGATGTTGTGTAATCTCAGTGCTGATGTTGTGTGTTCTCTGTGCTGATGTTGTGTGTTCTCTGATGTTGTGTGTGTTCTCTGTGCTGATGTTGTGTGTTCTCTGTGCTGATGTTGTGTGTTCTCTGTGCTGATGTTGTGTGTGTTCTCTGTGTTGATGTTGTGTGTTCTCTGTGCTGATGTTGTGTGTGTTCTCTGTGCTGATGTTGTGTGTTCTCTGTGCTGATGTTGTGTGTTCTCTGTGCTGATGTTGTGTTTTTTCTCAGTGCTGATGTTGTGTGTTCTCTGATGTTGTGTGTTCTGAGTGCTGATGTTGTGTGTGTTCTCTGTGCTGATGTTGTGTGTTCTCTGATGTTGTGTGTTCTCAGTGCTGATGTTGTGTGTGTTCTCAGTGGTGATGGTGTGTGTTCTCTGATGTTGTGTGTTCTCAGTGCTGATATTGTGTTTTCAGTGCTGATGTTGTGTGTTCTCTGTGCTGATGTTGTGTGTTCTCAGTGCTGATGTTGTGTGTTCTCTGATGTTGTGTGTTCTCAGTGCTGATGTTGTGTGTTCTCAGTGCTGATGTTGTGTGTTCTCAGTGCTGATGGTGTGTGTTCTCTGATGTTGTGTGTTCTCAGTGCTGATGTTGTGTGTTCTCAGTGCTGATGTTGTGTGTTCTCAGTGCTGGTGTTGTGTGTTCTCAGTGCTGATGTTGTGTGTGTTCTCTGTGCTGATGTTGTGTGTTCTCAGTGCTGATGTTGTGTGTTCTCAGTGCTGATGTTGTGTGTTCTCTGTGCTGATGTTGTGTGTTCTCTGTGCTGATGTTGTGTGTTCTCAGTGTTGATGGTGTGTGTTCTCAGTGCTGATGTTGTGTGTTCTCTGTGCTGATGTTGTGTGTTCTCTGTGCTGATGTTGTGTGTTCTCAGTGTTGATGGTGTGTGTTCTCAGTGCTGATGTTGTGTGTTCTCAGTGCTGATGTTGTGTTTTCAGTGCTGATGTTGTGTGTTCTCTGTGCTGATGTTGTGTTCTCAGTGCTGATGTTGTGTGTTCTCTGATGTTGTGTGTTCTCTGTGCTGATGTTGTGTGTGTTCTCAGTGCTGATGTTGTGTGTTCTGAGTGCTGATGTTGTGTGTATTTTCAGTGCTGATGTTGTGTGTTCTCTGATGTTGTGTGTTCTCTTATGTTGTGTGTGTTCTTAGTGCTGATGTTGTGTGTTTTCAGTGCTGATGTTGTGTGTTCTCAGTGCTGATGTTGTGTGTTTTCTGATGTTGTGTGTTTTCAGTGCTGATGTTGTGTGTTCTCAGTGCTGATGTTGTGTTTTCAGTGCTGATGTTGTGTGTTCTCTAATGTTGTGTGTTCTCAGTGCTGATGTTGTGTGTTTTCAGTGCTGATGGTGTTGTGTGTGCTGATATTGTGTGTTGTGTGTGGTGTTGTGTGTGTTGTGTGGTGTTGTGTGTGCTGATGTTGTGTGTTGTGTGTGTGCAGGAGAGGGCGAGCGCTGTCTGGGTTCTGAAGGAGAGGATGAGGGCAGTGTTTGTGTGTGCTGATGTTGTGTGGTGTTGTGTGTGTTGTGTGTGGTGTTGTGTGTGCTGATATTGTGTGTTGTGTGTGGTGTTGTGTGTGTTGTGTGGTGTTGTGTGTGGTGTTGTGTGTGCTGATATTGTGTGTTGTGTGTGGTGTTGTGTGTGTTGTGTGGTGTTGTGTGTGCTGATGTTGTGTGTTGTGTGTGTGCAGGAGAGGGCGAGCGCTGTCTGGGTTCTGAAGGAGAGGATGAGGGCAGTGTTTGTGTGTGGTGTTGTGTGTGTTGTGTGGTGTTGTGTGTGCTGATGTTGTGTTGTGTGTGTGCAGGAGAGGGCGAGCGCTGTCTGGGTTCTGAAGGAGAGGATGAGGGCAGTGTTTGTGTGTGTTGTGTGTGGTGTTGTGTGTGCTGATATTGTGTGTTGTGTGTGGTGTTGTGTGTGTTGTGTGGTGTTGTGTGTGGTGTTGTGTGTGTTGTGTGGTGTTTGTGTGTGCTGATGTTGTGTGTGGTGTTGTGTGTGCTGATGTTGTGTGTTGTGTGTGTGCAGGAGAGGGCGAGCGCTGTCTGGGTTCTGAAGGAGAGGATGAGGGCAGTGTTTGTGTGTGCTGATGTTGTGTGCTGTGTGGTGTTGTGTGTGTTGATGTTGTGTGTTGTGTGTGTGCAGGAGAGGGCGAGCGCTGTCTGGGTTCTGAAGGAGAGGATGAGGGCAGTGTTTGTGTGTGCTGATGTTGTGTGTTGTGTGGTGTTGTGTGTGCTGATGTTGTGTGTTGTGTGTGTGCAGGAGAGGGCGAGCGCTGTCTGGGTTCTGAAGGAGAGGATGAGGGCAGTGTTTGTGTGTGCTGATGTTGTGTGTTGTGTGTGGTGTTGTGTGTGTTGATGTTGTGTGTTGTGTGTGTGCAGGAGAGGGCGAGCGCTGTCTGGGTTCTGAAGGAGAGGATGAGGGCAGTGTTTGTGTGTGCTGATGTTGTGTGTTGTGTGGTGTTGTGTGTGCTGATGTTGTGTGTTGTGTGTGTGCAGGAGAGGGCGAGCGCTGTCTGGGTTCTGAAGGAGAGGATGAGGGCAGTGTTTGTGTGTGCTGATGTTGTGTGTTGTGTGTGGTGTTGTGTGTGTTGATGTTGTGTGTTGTGTGTGTGCAGGAGAGGGCGAGCGCTGTCTGGGTTCTGAAGGAGAGGATGAGGGCAGTGTTTGTGTGTGTGTGTGTGTGTTGTGTGGTGTTGTGTGTGATGTTGTGTGGTGTTGTGTGTGCTGATGTTGTGTGTTGTGTGTGGTGTTGTGTGTGCTGATGTTGTGTGTTGTGTGTGGTGTTGTGTGTGATGCTGTGTGGTGTTGTGTGTGCTGATGTTGTGTGTTGTGTGTGCAGGAGAGGGCGAGCGCTGTCTGGGTTCTGAAGGAGAGGATGAGGGCAGTGTTTGTGTGTGTTGATGTTGTGTGTTGTGTGGTGTTGTGTGTGTTGTGTGTGGTTTTGTGTGTGCTGATGTTGTGTGTTGTGTGTGGTGTTGTGTGTGTTGTGTGGTGTTGTGTGTGCTGATGTTGTGTGTTGTGTGTGTGCAGGAGAGGGCGAGCGCTGTCTGGGTTCTGAAGGAGAGGATGAGGGCAGTGTTTGTGTGTGGTGTTGTGTGTTGTGTGTGGTGTTGTGTGTGCTGATGTTGTGTTGTGTGTGTGCAGGAGAGGGCAAGCGCTGTCTGGGTTCTGAAGGAGAGGATGAGGGCAGTGTTTGTGTATGTTGATGTTGTGTGTTGTGTGTGCTGATGTTGTGTGTTGTGTGTGTGCAGGAGAGGGCGAGCGCTGTCTGGGTTCTGAAGGAGAGGATGAGGGCAGTGTTTGTGTGTGCTGATGTTGTGTGTTGTGTGGTGTTGTGTGTGTTGTGTGTGGTGTTGTGTGTGCTGATGTTGTGTGTTGTGTGTGGTGTTGTGTGTGTTGTGTGGTGTTGTGTGTGCTGATGTTGTGTTGTGTGTGTGCAGGAGAGGGCGAGCGCTGTCTGGGTTCTGAAGGAGAGGATGAGGGCAGTGTTTGTGTGTGTTGATGTTGTGTGTTGTGTGGTGTTGTGTGTTGATGTTGTGTGTTGTGTGTGTGCAGGAGAGGGCGAGCGCTGTCTGGGTTCTGAAGGAGAGGATGAGGGCAGTGTTTGTGTGTGCTGATGTTGTGTGTTGTGTGTGTGCAGGAGAGGGCGAGCGCTGTCTGGGTTCTGAAGGAGAGGATGAGGGCAGTGTTTGTGTGTGTTGATGTTGTGTGTTGTGTGGTGTCGTGTGTGCTGATGTTGTGTGTTGTGTGGTGTTGTGTGTGCTGATGTTGTGTGTTGTGTGTGTGCAGGAGAGGGCGAGCGCTGTCTGGGTTCTGAAGGAGAGGATGAGGGCAGTGTTTGTGTGTGCTGATGTTGTGTGTGGTGTTGTGTGTGCTGATGTTGTGTGTTGTGTGGTGTTGTGTGTGTTGATGTTGTGTGTTGTGTGTGTGCAGGAGAGGGCGAGCGCTGTCTGGGTTCTGAAGGAGAGGATGAGGGCAGTGTTTGTGTGTGCTGATGTTGTGTGTTGTGTGGTGTTGTGTGTGCTGATGTTGTGTGTTGTGTGTGTGCAGGAGAGGGCGAGCGCTGTCTGGGTTCTGAAGGAGAGGATGAGGGCAGTGTTTGTGTGTGCTGATGTTGTGTGTTGTGTGGTGTTGTGTGTGCTGATGTTGTGTGTTGTGTGTGTGCAGGAGAGGGCGAGCGCTGTCTGGGTTCTGAAGGAGAGGATGAGGGCAGTGTTTGTGTGTGCTGATGTTGTGTGTTGTGTGGTGTTGTGTGTTGATGTTGTGTGTTGTGTGTGTGTGCAGGAGAGGGCGAGCGATGTCTGGGTTCTGAAGGAGAGGATGAGGGCAGTGTTTGTGTGTGCTGATGTTGTGTGTTGTGTGGTGTTGTGTGTGCTGATGTTGTGTGTTGTGTGTGTGTGCAGGAGAGGGCGAGCGCTGTCTGGGTTCTGAAGGAGAGGATGAGGGCAGTGTTTGTGTGTGCTGATGTTGTGTGTTGTGTGGTGTTGTGTGTGCTGATGTTGTGTGTTGTGTGTGTGCAGGAGAGGGCGAGCGCTGTCTGGGTTCTGAAGGAGAGGATGAGGGCAGTGTTTGTGTGTGCTGATGTTGTGTGTTGTGTGGTGTTGTGTGTGCTGATGTTGTGTGTTGTGTGTGTGCAGGAGAGGGCGAGCGCTGTCTGGGTTCTGAAGGAGAGGATGAGGGCAGTGTTTGTGTGTGCTGATGTTGTGTGTTGTGTGGTGTTGTGTGTGCTGATGTTGTGTGTTGTGTGTGTGCAGGAG
Source organism: Siphateles boraxobius (assembly GCF_051911475.1). Lineage (NCBI taxonomy): Eukaryota > Metazoa > Chordata > Actinopteri > Cypriniformes > Leuciscidae > Siphateles > Siphateles boraxobius. Next base: position 70,043 of record NW_027509042.1, read on the forward strand.
AGGGCGAGCGCTGTCTGGGTTCTGAAGGAGAGGATGAGGGCAGTGTTTGTGTGTGCTGATGTTGTGTGTTGTGTGGTGTTGTGTGTGCTGATGTTGTGTGTTGTGTGTGTGCAGGAGAGGGCGAGCGCTGTCTGGGTTCTGAAGGAGAGGATGAGGGCAGTGTTTGTGTGTGCTGATGTTGTGTGTTGTGTGGTGTTGTGTGTGCTGATGTTGTGTGTTGTGTGTGTGCAGGAGAGGGCGAGCGCTGTCTGGGTTCTGAAGGAGAGGATGAGGGCAGTGTTTGTGTGTGCTGATGTTGTGTGTTGTGTGGTGTTGTGTGTTGATGTTGTGTGTTGTGTGTGTGCAGGAGAGGGCGAGCGCTGTCTGGGTTCTGAAGGAGAGGATGAGGGCAGTGTTTGTGTGTGCTGATGTTGTGTGTTGTGTGTGGTGTTGTGTGTGCTGATGTTGTGTGTTGTGTGTGTGTGCAGGAGAGGGCGAGCGCTGTCTGGGTTCTGAAGGAGAGGATGAGGGCAGTGTTTGTGTGTGCTGATGTTGTGTGTTGTGTGGTGTTGTGTGTGCTGATGTTGTGTGTTGTGTGTGTGCAGGAGAGGGCGAGCGCTGTCTGGGTTCTGAAGGAGAGGATGAGGGCAGTGTTTGTGTGTGCTGATGTTGTGTGTTGTGTGGTGTTGTGTGTGCTGATGTTGTGTGTTGTGTGTGTGCAGGAGAGGGCGAGCGCTGTCTGGGTTCTGAAGGAGAGGATGAGGGCAGTGTTTGTGTGTGCTGATGTTGTGTGTTGTGTGGTGTTGTGTGTTGATGTTGTGTGTTGTGTGTGTGTGCAGGAGAGGGCGAGCGCTGTCTGGGTTCTGAAGGAGAGGATGAGGGCAGTGTTTGTGTGTGCTGATGTTGTGTGTTGTGTGGTGTTGTGTGTGCTGATGTTGTGTGTTGTGTGTGTGCAGGAGAGGGCGAGCGCTGTCTGGGTTCTGAAGGAGAGGATGAGGGCAGTGTTTGTGTGTGCTGATGTTGTGTGTTGTGTGGTGTTGTGTGTGCTGATGTTGTGTGTTGTGTGTGTGTGCAGGAGAGGGCGAGCGCTGTCTGGGTTCTGAAGGAGAGGATGAGGGCAGTGTTTGTGTGTGCTGATGTTGTGTGTTGTGTGGTGTTGTGTGTGCTGATGTTGTGTGTTGTGTGTGTGCAGGAGAGGGCGAGCGCTGTCTGGGTTCTGAAGGAGAGGATGAGGGCAGTGTTTGTGTGTGCTGATGTTGTGTGTTGTGTGGTGTTGTGTGTGCTGATGTTGTGTGTTGTGTGTGTGCAGGAGAGGGCGAGCGCTGTCTGGGTTCTGAAGGAGAGGATGAGGGCAGTGTTTGTGTGTGCTGATGTTGTGTGTTGTGTGGTGTTGTGTGTGCTGATGTTGTGTGTTGTGTGTGTGCAGGAGAGGGCGAGCGCTGTCTGGGTTCTGAAGGAGAGGATGAGGGCAGTGTTTGTGTGTGCTGATGTTGTGTGTTGTGTGTGGTGTTGTGTGTGCTGATGTTGTGTTGTGTGTGTGCAGGAGAGGGCGAGCGCTGTCTGGGTTCTGAAGGAGAGGATGAGGGCAGTGTTTGTGTGTGCTGATGTTGTGTGTTGTGTGGTGTTGTGTGTGCTGATGTTGTGTGTTGTGTGTGTGCAGGAGAGGGCGAGCGCTGTCTGGGTTCTGAAGGAGAGGATGAGGGCAGTGTTTGTGTGTGCTGATGTTGTGTGTTGTGTGGTGTTGTGTGTGCTGATGTTGTGTGTTGTGTGTGTGCAGGAGAGGGCGAGCGCTGTCTGGGTTCTGAAGGAGAGGATGAGGGCAGTGTTTGTGTGTGCTGATGTTGTGTGTTGTGTGGTGTTGTGTGTGCTGATGTTGTGTGTTGTGTGTGTGCAGGAGAGGGCGAGCGCTGTCTGGGTTCTGAAGGAGAGGATGAGGGCAGTGTTTGTGTGTGCTGATGTTGTGTGTTGTGTGGTGTTGTGTGTGCTGATGTTGTGTGTTGTGTGTGTGCAGGAGAGGGCGAGCGCTGTCTGGGTTCTGAAGGAGAGGATGAGGGCAGTGTTTGTGTGTGCTGATGTTGTGTGTTGTGTGTGGTGTTGTGTGTGCTGATGTTGTGTTGTGTGTGTGCAGGAGAGGGCGAGCGCTGTCTGGGTTCTGAAGGAGAGGATGAGGGCAGTGTTTGTGTGTGCTGATGTTGTGTGTTGTGTGGTGTTGTGTGTGCTGATGTTGTGTGTTGTGTGTGTGCAGGAGAGGGCGAGCGCTGTCTGGGTTCTGAAGGAGAGGATGAGGGCAGTGTTTGTGTGTGCTGATGTTGTGTGTTGTGTGGTGTTGTGTGTGCTGATGTTGTGTGTTGTGTGTGTGCAGGAGAGGGCGAGCGCTGTCTGGGTTCTGAAGGAGAGGATGAGGGCAGTGTTTGTGTGTGCTGATGTTGTGTGTTGTGTGGTGTTGTGTGTGCTGATGTTGTGTGTTGTGTGTGTGCAGGAGAGGGCGAGCGCTGTCTGGGTTCTGAAGGAGAGGATGAGGGCAGTGTTTGTGTGTGCTGATGTTGTGTGTTGTGTGGTGTTGTGTGTTGATGTTGTGTGTTGTGTGTGTGCAGGAGAGGGCGAGCGCTGTCTGGGTTCTGAAGGAGAGGATGAGGGCAGTGTTTGTGTGTGCTGATGTTGTGTGTTGTGTGTGGTGTTGTGTGTGCTGATGTTGTGTGTTTTGTTGTGTTGTGTGTGCTGATGTTGTGTGTTGTGTGTGTGCAGGAGAGGGCGAGCGCTGTCTGGGTTCTGAAGGAGAGGATGAGGGCAGTGTTTGGGGAATGGAGGTTCAGGACAGCAGAGACGCTCAGGATAAAGTAAGCGAGGGAACGGATCCCGGGAGTCCGGCTCCGGAGAACTGGATCCACACGGAGAACCCCCCTCGTGACGTCACGAACACACACCCCGAGCGCTGCGACCTCAGCGCGTTCAGTGAGTCTCCGGCCAAATAAAGCCTTCAATTAAAACCGTTTACAGTCTGTTGTTCCTCGAGAATCTTTTGAACTTTTTATACTCCAGAATAAAAGATCTGAAGAACCTGTAAAGAAACATCAAGAACAATTACAGACCTAAAAATGTATGAAAACTTTCTCAAAACCCTTTATTTGATCAGACCAAAACTTTGTTTACACTCATTAAAAATGCTAGATAACAATAAAAACATTTGGATGCCACACACATGCAACAGAGTAACTGCAGTCTGAGATGTTTCATACGGCTTCATATTATTTTGTAGTGGACATATTAATTGCAGGATTCAGTAAGTAGTACACTAAGTAAAGTTAGTAAAGTTAGTTCTAAAGTTCAAATATCAAGTAAAAAAATAATAATAATGGCGATTTAAAAAAACTTTTGAAGAAAAATGTAAGTGTTTTTTCTTACCCTTGAATAAATCTGGACAAAAATTAAAAATGCAGAATAAAAACAATGTATGTCAATAATGATGTCATGTGACAACAATGTCAAATATCAAGTTTAAACACACACACACACACACACACACACACACACACACACACACACACACACACATATATATATATATATAAATATTAAAGTGTTTTTCTCACCCTTGAGTTCGTTTGCATTTTTAATTTTTGTATAGAGGGTGAGAAAAACACTTTAATATATATATATGTGTATGTGTATGTGTTTGTGTGTGTGTGTGTGTGTGTGTGTGTGTGTGTGTGTGTGTGTGTGTGTGTTTAAACTTGATATTTGACATTGTTGTCACAATGTCAAAATGTTGCATATTTTTGCATATTTTGCATTTTTAATTTTGTACAATGTATGTCAATAATGATGTCATGTGACAACAATGTCAAATATCAAGTTTAAAAACACACACATACACACACACACTTATCTGTATATATATATATATATATATATATAAATTATAGTGTTTTTCTCACCCTTAAATGAGTCTGACACAATTTTTAAATGCAAAATATAAACAATGTATGTCAATAATGATGTCATGTGACAACAATGTCAAATATTAAGTTTAAAAAAACATATTTGTATAATGGCAATTTTAAACAGTCTTTTCCTCATCTTTAAACGGGTCTGTACTATGTACAAAAATTAAACATGCAAAATAATTTATATGTATATGATCATAATATATTGTGTTTTGAATACAAATCCATTCAGCCTTAAGTGACATTAAGACCCAGTTTTAAGTGTTTTTCTCCATCTTGAACTGTTTGTAGAATTTTTTTTAATTAAATTTTTCAAAACTGTCAAAGACCAGCAATGGCCTACATTCGTGTCAGTTTCCTGTGTGTAATCATCACACTATATGACATGACACATTTAAAAAAGAGTAATTATCATCATCATCATCGCTGTAATGACTCTCATTTCCACCGCCTCCGTGATTCTGACGATATTCGTGACAGAAATGCAGAAACACAAAACTGCTGCGCTCATCAACCGTCTTAATATTTCCTCACATCAGACGAGATCAAACGCTGCAGTTCGTCTATAGCAGCGTTTACAGCGACTGAGACCAACATCTGCAAACATTTGAGGACACGCTGCCATCACGACTGTGTTTCAGTTTTGTTGGTTTCAATGCAGAATTTCTGCAACATTCGAGCGATTTTCAAACAAGTTTAAGCGTTCCTTCAGTCGCACAACCTCACAAACACAACATCTCTGATGGGAATTAATGACAACAGGCTGTTATGAAGACAGAGAACTGTGACGTTGTGAACTAAACAAGTACAAAACAGTATTTAAGTTTTTAAACTACCATTCAGATTTTTGTATTCACTATGTTGTTTTTTGTTGTTTTTTATTTGTATTTATTTCTAGGGGGTTAAATGTACTGTCATGAAAATATTAATAATAAATTATAAAAAAAACATTGAGAAAATTGCCTTTAAAGTTGTGCATTTATGCACATTCGCGATTGTGCTGCATTCACTCACAAAAATAAATGTTTTATGTATTTACAGTAAGACATTTACAAAATATCCTAATGATTTTTGGCATAAAAGAAAAATCAATAATTTTGACCCATACAATGTATTGTTGGCTATTGCCACAAATATACCCGTGCGACATGTGACTGGTTTTGTGTTCCAGGGTCACACACACACACATATATATATATATATTAAGGCAATAAATAATAATTATAATCTTTATTCAAAATACTTTGCTTTTGATTTTGGAGTAAAATGTATGCAAACCCATTTTCACCATATAAGAAAAAAAACATGCTTTGGTAAATCATAAGCATGACATAAAAAGTCAGAATTATGACATAAAAAGTTGAAACTATGAGATACTAGGTTAAATCTGTGACATAAAATGTCAGAAATATTACATAATTGTGACATTTTTTAATTTTTAACTTTTAAGTCAACTTTTTATGTCACAATTATTTTAATCTGGACTGAAACATGTCAGCCCAGAAATGATATCTTGTTGAAAAGGTTCTGATACTTTATTATTATTATTATTTATTACTGTTCTTTTGCACTTTTGTTTACTTTATATATTTTGTTGTATGTTGTTTTGTTGCGTTTACATGATCAGGGTTCTTTTTGCTATCAAAATTCATTATTAATTCTTGATAACATGTCATTAAACCTGTTATCAAGAAAGTTCTCCGTATCTTTTAAACCTGTTATTCCTGACGTTGATCTGAGTGTGTGTGTGTGTGTGTGTGTGTGTGTCTCAGGTCAGACTGACGCTCATGTGATGGATGATGTGCCTCATTACGACTCTGTGGTTCAGCTGAGGAAAGTGTCGAACCTGCTCATTCCGATTCACACACAGAAACACAACGGATCCGTGAACTCGTATCACTTAGACGGCGTTCAGGACGACATGTCTCCGGTCTGGTCACCGGGAGAACACGACTCACCTGAGGGAAAAGGTACACTAGCATCACCTGCAGTTTATGTGAGACAGGGTCCATACAGGGTGCTTAAAGGGATAGTTCACCCAAAAATGAAAATTAGCCCATGATTTACTCACCCTGAAGTCATTCTAGGTGTTTATGACATTCTTCTCTCAGACGAATACAATCAGAGTTATATAAAAAAAAGTGTTTATAATGGCAGTCAATGTCCGTTTCTGTTTTGAAGTCCATAAAAGTGCACCTGTCCATCATAAAAGTGCATCTATCCATCATAAAAGTGCATCTATCCTTCATAAAAGTGACTCTATCCTTCATAAAAGTGCATCTATCCTTCATAAAAGTGACTCTATCCTTCATAAAAGTGCATCTATCCATCATAAAAGTGACTCTATCCATCATAAAAGTGCATCTATCCTTCATAAAAGTGCATCTATCCATCATAAAAGTGACTCTATCCTTCATAAAAGCACATCTATCCTTCATAAAAGTGACTCTATCCATCATAAAAGTGCATCTATCCTTCATAAAAGCGCATCTGTCCATCATAAAAGTGACTCTATCCTTCATAAAAGTGCATCTATCCTTCCTAAAAGTGCATCTATCCTTCATAAAAGTGCATCTATCCATCATAAAAGTGCATCTATCCATCATAAAAGTGCATGTATCCATCATAAATGAACTCTACAGGCTCCGAGGGGTTAATAAAGGCCTTCTGAAGCGAAGCGATGCATTTGTGTAAGAAAATATGAATATTTAAAGCTTTATTAACTAAAATAACTAGCTTCCGGCCAAACGAACATACGGATTCGACTTAAATCTAAGCGCAACTTATGCGAGTAATACGACGCACTGCTGATATTAACACTACGCCATGACACACTATGCTAATTCTGACGTCATAAATTGCGCTTTAGGCGTAAGTGGACTGTGTATGTTCGTCTGCCGGAAGCTAAAATTTTACTTTGTAACATGTTAAATATGAATATTTTTCTTGCAATTAATCAGATTAATCAGATAATCTCTCTTGTGGGTGTGCAGACGGTGGGCCGCTAAACCGTGACGCCCCCCAGACGTGCCCGTACTGCCAGCGCGAGACGTCTCTGAGGGATCACCTGAGGATCTGCCCGGCCCGGGACACCGGAGACAGTGTGTGTCCTCTCTGTGAGTTCAGTACACCGTACCAGTCTCAGATGGAGCAACACCTGACTCTCCATGCTCACTCGCACGAGAAGGTACGTCACACACACACACACACACACACACATGCAGTACCATTAACACGGATCCAGACGTGTGCCAACTGCTCATGATTTCATGTATGTCCCAGAATTCCTTGTCTGAGGCCAGTATGGAGAGCAGGAAGTTCAAGTGTAATCAGTGTGGAAAGGCCTTTAAATACAAGCATCACCTCAAAGAGCACCTGCGCATTCACAGTGGTAAGAAACACAACCATCAAATGTCATATATCACCGAAATTTACATTGTGCATGAAGAAAATAAATATTTTACCAGGACTTCTCTGCCTTGACATTATTTTTTAGGGAACTATTTATATGCTAAATACTTCAACATTTATAAAATTCTTATTGATGTAGTAATGTAGGGGAAAAATATTTTTATAGTAATGAAAATGAAAATTATCTGGACACATTTTTTTTAGCATATATATATATATATATATATATATATATATATATATATATAGAGAGAGAGAGAGAGAGAGAGAGAGAGAGAGAGAGAGAGAAAATTATATAAAATATATATTTTAAAAAATTATAATACAAAAATATATAGCTAATAAACTAATACATTTATTTATGTATAATAATTATCCTATTATATATATATTATTCACATAATTCAAAACATATATTTTTGGGTTTTGGAGTAAAATAAGCCCATTTCCGCAACATAAGAAAAGCAAACCTTTCAGAAAAAAATCAAGTTTTGGTAAATTATAAGCATGACAGTCAAAATAATGGCATAAAAAGATAGGAATATATTATATAAAAAGTTGTTGACGCAATATAAAAATTATGACTTTTTGTTATAATTTCACTTTGTAAGTTTTGTCGTAATCATGACTTATGTGTCATACTTTTTGTCATGAGATTCAATGAATTCCTCTACATATACTTCTAAAACCATTATGATGCTGAATAAAGCTAATAATTAACAAAAAATTACGATAAAAACATGCATAAGAATAAAAATACACCAATCAGATACAATTAAAGTCAACCTGTATCACATGTTTTGTGTTACATTATCAACAGATTACTAGCTGTTTGATAATGTAGTCAAGCCAATGATTAATCATAATAACTGTCAAGAGTCCAACGTTGTAGAGAGCGCATTAATATTCTTGTAGAAGAGCCTGTATGATTCACTCTTTCTCTTCTTCTTATGAATCAGTTTCTGTTTCAAATATATTTAAACATATTCGGCTAAATTAGACCAATATTTCCAGGTAATCCGAGATGGAGTGGGTGAGTGAGTGGAGGCGGGGCTCATTTGCATATTCATGCACCTGCAATGGTGTTGAGTTACATTCAAGCTATTTTAAGGCATGAAGAAATTATTTTCACAGGAAAAAACATTTAAATGTGTCATTTTGGTTATCAAAGATGAGTTTTAAGGGATTAAGTTATCGACACGGGGCTCATTTGCATATTCATGAATCCGCGTACACTAAATGAAGCAAGGGGTGTCGAGTTACATTCATGCTATTTTAAGGCATAAAGAAATCATTTTCATTAGTTAACATTAAAATAAGTCATTCTGATTATCAAAGATGAGTTTTAAGGGATAAAGTTATCGACTGAATCTCTGTGTCCACAGGTGAGAAGCCGTACGAGTGCTCGAACTGTAAGAAGCGCTTCAGTCACTCGGGATCCTATAGTTCACACCTCAGCAGCAAGAAGTGCCTCAGCGGGAACGCAGCTCATTGTAACGGACACTCCCATCACGCGTACTTGACGCCTGTCTTCCCATCGTCCACGTCACCCCCTGTGGTCGGCGGGAGAAACTGCAGCCGGGGAAAGTACCCATTGGAGTCCACCGGTCCCGCTTTGAGCCGGACGTGGGATCCCGCGGATGATTTGCCCGTGAGAACGGGTGTGTTTAAAGGTACAACGTTACTACCGTTGCTTCAGTCGCATAGTAAATTCGAACACCTCCTTCGGGAGATGCTCCGTCGGGAAGTGGGAGACGAGGCACGGAAAAACGAGAGATCAACAGCGTGTAATATCCTGTCGTCACCACAGCGCACGTCTTGGCATTCGGTCCCGCAGCAAATCCTTGTGCCTTTACCGACACCATTGCAAATAGCGCAAGATTCCCCGCACAAACACTGGCTGGGAGAAGAAGGCGGCCCGACGTCACCCACGTTACCCGAACGCAAGCACCTCCGGTATGGCTCGCCAACTTATCTGGATCTGTCAATCAACACATCGCCGCGTCAACCAACCTATCATATTCAGAGCGAACCTTTAGACTTATCCATCCCTAAATCTCATTCGACATCCGCCGTGCAACGAGAGACCAGAACTTGTAACGGTTACTCACCGCCACGAGAACGGCGCAACGGCGAGACCGTGTTTAAGAGATTGACTGCGCCCTCCCAGCAGCAGGTGGGCGGGGCTTATACCCCATCGCCACTGTTTAGCAGCACGATATTCAACAGCTACCCTCTCTTCAATCACATGATCCCAGGACACAACGGTCTGACATCACTTCCTCTCACGCCACCAACACCAAGCCCAGGTTTCCTGTCTCCAGTGGCGTATATGGTGGAGGCGGAGCCAGAGTCAATGCTGAAGAGAATCCAGCATGAAAGACATTCGATCATGGTAAGAGCAAACACTCATAAAGGCCTACAGGTATATAATGCACATTTAATCAGACACCGACTGCAGCAACGCAAAAAAAAAAAAATTATATTCAGCATAACTAAAATATATTTTTAATTAAAAAAATCTAAATATGTATAAGAAAATGTTAAAAATTTATAATATTTATCATAACAAAAATGTATTCTATGTATATTAAAATATACAAATACAAATTTTATGTTCATCGTATTTAAAAAAAAGTACAATAAAGTAAAACAATATTATATTTATTATAACTAAATGTATTTTACATATATGTAATAAAATATGAAAATAAAAATCATCTTCATTATAACAAAAACGTATTCTAAATATGTATAATAAAATATAAAAATAAGATATTCAATACAATAATGTTTTTTTTAAATTTGTATAATAAAATATACAAATATGACATTCAGCCTAATAAAAATGTATTCTAATTAAATATGCATAATTCAATATAAAAATAAATATATGACATTCAGCATAACAAAAATGTATTCTAAAATATCCATAAAAATATAAAAATAAGATATTCAATACAATAAAAAATTATATGTACATTATACATCTAAATATGTATGATAAAATATACAAATAAAAATATGATATTCATTTTAACAAAAATTTGTTCTAAATGTGTATAATAAAATATAAAAATAAGAATGATATTCAACATAACAAAAATTTGGTCTAAATATGTATAATAAAATATAAAAATATGACATTCATCATAAATTTAAAGTGAACAATAATACACCCCTGAGTGCATGAAGTATTTTCCAGTTTATTTTCATGGAATACTTTTAAATTTGATTTTTTGTATAGCTCTTTTACAATACACGTTGATTAAAAGCAGCTTTACAGAAAATTGTGATGTTAATGTTTATATCATCTTAATATCTTTATGCCTAATAGTCGCATTTAGCAGATTAGAGCTGGAGGATAATATAATTCACTTTATCTGCTAAGAATATGTGCACTCGCATCCAGACGGTCTTAAACCCGTGAGAAATGGACTAAAAGCCATAAAAGATTTGATTTCATGTTTTCTGTAGTATTTACAGTTAATGATCTGAATAAACTCCTGAACATAACAACAGGTATTATTGAGTATTTTAACACATTTCATTAAATTAGCAAGTGTCACAAATAAAAAGCATAAATTAATTGTATATATATATATATATGTGTGTATGTGTGTGTGTTAAATTAATATAATATCAGATTTATTAAATTTTCTTTGAAAATACTAGTACTCAGGAATCAAATTAAGTGATATTAGAATGAGAAAGACTGATTTTACACTCTTAGTCATAAAAGGAGAATATGAAACATTTACACACAAAACCATTCTCACTCACACACACATGCACATATAAACACACACACACACACATACGCACACACATACGCACACACACACAGACGCACACACAAGCACACACACATGCGCACACACACACACAGACACACACTCAAACACAGACACACACACACACACTCACACACACACACACACACACACACACACACACACACACACACACACACACACACACACACATTCACACTCAAACACAGACACACACAGACGCACACACACATGCGCACACACTCAAACACACACACACACACACACACATGCGCACACACTCAAACACACACACACACACACACACACACACACACATGCGCACACACTCAAACACAGACACAGACACACACACACACACAGGAGCATGTCGTACTGCAACAGCTGCATGGACGCTGTCCTCTGATCTTGCAGTTTTGATGAGCTTCCTCTGGTTAAGCTGTAAACAAACACGCGGCGGAGGGAAATTCCCCCTCATGATGTCAAAGGGCAACAAGAACGCGTGTTGGTTTCCACACGCCTGCACACTGACATCATCAGCACTCGTCACGACACCGTTTCACTGCAGACACGGTCACAAAACTCAGATACTTCACATCTAAAATGTAGAAAGAAACGTTGTCTTATTGGATCGAGCATAACAATAAAAAATATACTGTGCATCTGCTAAATGAATAAATCTAAACATGTTAAGCTAATGTTATTTTGCATAGTTTTGACCAGCTGTAGGCTCTTATTGACCACATAGTGAGACAAAAGACATTAAATAAAATTACAATAACTAATTCCACACTGAATTTGCAATGTAATGTTATCCTGCATTTTTACTTTTTTTTTAATTATTTATTTATCACACATGCAGGTTTTATCATGCAGGTTTTATGGGCTCATATTAATTGATAAAAAGCATGGAATATTATATGTAAAAATGTGTTTCATATATAAAATATTTATATATAATATAAATTATGTATAAATATATATACAGTATATACATTGAAAATATTTCTTAAATATATACATGCATGTGTGTGTATTTATATATACAAAATAATTATACACAGTAGACACACATATATTATATAAAACACAAACCTTTATTTTGGATGCGATTAATCGTGCAACTCTTGATCCATTAATACTAACACTCTCGTTTTTCTTCTCTTCTACTCTATATCTATTTATTTTAACATATATAGTTAGACTAAACTGTGAAGGGTCACAGCACTTGCATATTATTGTCCTTTTATTAGTTTCACAAAGTGTTTTTGAATAAAAGCGACGGCTAAATGATTAAATGTAAATGTGGCACTAAAATCGTAAATATTTACTGTTGAGTGGATTGCAAAAAAAAAGTGTCCTGAAATATACGCCATACTGCCTAATGCACTCTCATATGCATTTGAATCTACAATAATGATGTCTAAATGAAACTAGAAATGAATGATTTTTGTGGCTTTATAATAACACTAGTCTTGGGTCCGAGTCCACCTTTGTCGAGTCCGAGTCAAGTCCAAGTCCTTAACAATCGAGTCCGAGTCCAAAGAGGCCCGAGTCGGACTTGAGTCCGAGTCCTTAACGTCCGAGTCCGAGTCGAGTCCGGCCGAGTCCACAAAGATTTAAATGATTTGAAATTGACCTTTCACAAAGACCCGCCCCTCTTAGTTACTGTTGCTACGTCCGACAAGCCGTTCCGCTCTCACTCCAAATGTTCTCACACAGTGAAAAATATATTGCGGAGCAAAGAGGAACATACATTTGGTATGAAATATAGTCTCATCTTTTACATTTTTATAATTATTCTGAAATTCAAACAATAACTCCTGTTTTGTGGTGCTTTAATGTGTAGGCCTCAGTTCAAGCAGCACATGAACTGATAATCTCTTAGTTATAGCACAAATTAAACATGAATGAAAATCAGAACTGCAAAAAGATATCAAAACACACAATTTTTCAAGTTCAAGTCCACTGACTTTAATCTACTAACTGATTTGGTTTGTTTGGCGGTATCTGCATTATGATTGGTCAGATCGCCTGTCAATCAAATTCCGGCGAAAGGTCTCAACACTGAGCTCTTAAATTAATATTTTAAACCTTACAACATGATTGCAATGTATAGTCAAAGTCATACGTTTACCTATTGTACATCTTTCAGAATCTGCAAGGTAACGCTCAAGAATGCAACACGATGCATTAAGAGCCAGGGGGAAACTTTTGAGCAAATGGTGATGTTTAAAGTTTTCTTATTTTGTTTTACATGCTAATATCTTTTTTAGCCTCTGAAGGGCAGGACTAAATTAATATAAATGATCAACAAAATAAGAACAATTTACATCCAGTTTCATCCTTAATGGACTTCTTGAGCATCACTAAGTGTTTGCAGGGTGTGTAATAGTTGTGTTTGAGTCCCTCATTGTCACCAGTGCGAAAAGATGGATCTCACAATCATAGATTGTATATGCAGAAGATGCTGGAAAAGCAGGAGCTGGAGGATTTTTCCTCATGAACAACCATTACAAAAAAACAAAAAAAAAACAGTTTTGGATACAAACACAAAATACAAGATAAATTAAATGATTTTTACAATCAAGTAATTTGTCTTGTATTTTGTGTTTGTATTTTGTCTTGTGGACTAGGCTATTAAACATCTGTTATGTGAAAAAGCTTTTTCAGTGCAGTACTAAATAGAAACAATGTTTTTATGATCCTACTTATTAATAAATAAATAAAAATTCCATTTTGGAGATTTTGAAAGGTGTATGTAAACTTATGACTAAAGTGTAAATGTAACAAAAATCATTAAATTATTAGACACCAAAATGCTGCTATGGTTATCACTTTCTCATGTTGCTATGGTTGCTATGTCAATCATCGCAATTTCAAGACTCACAGGACTCAAATTTAGCGGATTCACTCCCACATTTAAATGCATTTATCACTCTTTATAATTTACAGTGTGAACGTAACCACTGGTCCTCTAGAAGCACGAAAAACAAAACTATTATTTAGATTGTCGATAGCGCTCCGTTTAAGCCATCACTTACCGCGTTCTGCACTCTCCCTAAAACTCTCGTCATAAACACTGAAGTGTCCACACTGCACAGTGAATCTCTCATTTATATCACGTCAAGACTTTGTTTATGAGGGGATTTGCGAAAGGATAAAGCTTGTGCTGATTCTGAACAGACATTTTAAGCGAATTCTCCACATGTTGACTCTAAAATGCCTCTGATTTGCCACTGTTTTCATGCGCTTAATATACATGTCTGTGATTGGCTAATGCTCAACGCCGAAACGACACAAGTAGTTTGGTTTCGTTTCTGAATAATATTGTGTCCTCTAGTGCCCGGACTCGACTGGACTCGGACATTTTTCCGAGTCTAAAATGTCCGAGTCCGTGCCAAGTCCGAGTACAAATTCATCCGAGTGCGTGACAAGTCCGAGTTCATTCAAAATTGGACTGGAGTCCGAGTCCGAGTTCGAGTACCCCAACTTTAAATAACACTCATCTTTCCTTCTCTCGGCTCCAGACTGAAGCCATGAATCGCGGCGCTTCGGAGTTTCTGTGTCTGATGGAGGATGGGATGGATGGAGAGATCGGCTCCGGGAGGAAGAGACTGAGGAAGACAGAGGAAGGATTGTACGCCTGCGATATCTGTGACAAAACCTTCCAGAAGAGCAGCTCTCTACTGCGACATAAATATGAGCACACGGGTACTGACATTCATTATGTGCACACATCTAACATCTGCACATCACGAGTTACAGGTTTACTTCAGACGAATGTGTCAGCATTTATTCTCATGACTAACAGAAGCGTAAAATGAGATGTTTAGCAGAATCTTCAGGCTCTTTTGCATAAAATGAATGAATGAAATGCAGAGAATGGAAGTCAATAAGGATGAATAATGTCAAAACTGAATTATATACTGTGAAATATTTTATATATACATATAAATATATATATATATATAGATATATTTGAAATAAGTATTTATATATAATTTATATAATATTTTAATATTAATACTTTATAATATATAAAATACATAAAACTTTAGGTAAAAAATATGGTATTCTTAAGTATCTTAAGTTAATGAATATAATATAAACTAAAAATATTAAATATAATTAAATATAATACTTAAAATAAGTAAAAATATATAGTATTTATAAATATGTTAAATAATATGTATTATATATATATACTGTATATATATATGTAATATATATTATATATAAATATATTATTTATATGTTTTTTATATATACATATATAATATAATTTATTTTATATATATACTTTAAAATATATACTACTTTAAGAAAAACAATATAGCATTCTTAAGTAAATGAATATATATGAACTGAAATTATTATATGTAGTTTAGTCATTTTAATATAAAAATACTCAGTAATATACAGTATTTATAAAATATGTATATAGAATTTTGAAGTATTTATATATAGTCAATTCAATTGTATATATTAAATAATTTGTATATGATAGATTATATATTTAATCATATATTAAATTATATAATATAATAAATATATTACATTTCATATATATACACACAACATTTTGATTCTAAAATATCCTATATGTTTTTATTTAAAGTATTTTATGGAATTTTTATCATATACTATTTATATATATATATATATAATAAAAAACGTAGTTTTCTAGAAAAAAAAGAATAGTTTTCTAAAGTATTTATGTACACAATACTTAAAAATACTGTGTGTGTGTGTGTATATATATGCATATACACACAGTATTTTTAAGTATATATATATATATATATACAGTATTTTCAGGTATATATATGCATATACACACAGTATTTTTAAGTATATATATATATATACAGTATTTTCAGGTATATATATGCATATACACACAGTATTTTTAAGTATATATATATATATATATATACAGTATTTTCAGGTATATATATATGCATATACACACAGTATTTTTAAGTATATATATATATATACAGTATTTTCAGGTATATATATGCATATACACACACAGTATTTTTAAGTATATATATATATATGTATATACAGTATTTTTAAGTATATATATGCATACACAGAGAAATATACAGGAGTCTAACTGCACTTTGTTTTCCCCCCTGTAGGGAAGCGACCTCACGAGTGTCAAACCTGTAAGAAGGCCTTTAAACACAAGCATCATTTAATCGAACACAGTCGTTTGCACTCGGGAGAAAAACCGTATCAGTGCGACAAGTGTGGCAAACGCTTCTCTCACTCGGGCTCGTACTCTCAGCACATGAACCACCGCTACGCTTTCTGCAGTCGAGACAGTGACCCGGACGGGGCCGTTCCCGAGGATCCCGAGGGACCCGTCTTCCTCAGCGACTCAAGCATGGAGGGAACGGCGCTGGAGTTCAGAGACGAGGAGGAAGAGGAAAACTCCCTCAGAAAGCACACCTATGATGGAGAAAGAGAGGAACAAGCCTCCAGAAGTGAGAAACAGGAAGACATGACGGAGTGAGACGAGACACACTTCACCAGGGTTTACCAAAGATGTGAAAAACACACATTCATTGACTGACGCTCGCGTCCTCTTTAGTGTTCAGTGCCTGTGAACTGAGAACAAAACACCATCAACCAAAGACAAATATATAAATGAACACGCACGTTTATTCATCGCCACAATCCAGAGCAGGAAATGACTGCGGGAGGCAGAACGCGCAGAAGAAATTACTCAATATTAAATAAACACCAAGAATTAATGATCTAAGGAAAACTGCCAAGAATTGGTCATTTTTGCACCAAATGCAATTTAATATGAAATTATATGTTGCATTAAAAATTATGCCTGTTTTTAGGACCATCAAGAGTTTTCTCACTGGCATTAAATTAGCATTACTGTAAGGGGAAAATTATATTATCATTATTTTTTTATACCAATCTGAACAAACTATATAAAAAATAACAATATATATAAAATCTCATCTTTACTAAAAGAAATCCATACACGGTATTTGTACTGCCTTTGCTGATATAAAAAGGTAAAAAATAATTGCATTACATAAATTATATTATATGTTTTTTTTGTATCAATCGGAAATTCTAACAAACTATATATGCTGATATAAAAATGTAAAAAATAATTGCATTATGATAATTATATTATTTTTTATATCAATCTGATATCACAAACTATATATATATATATATATATATAATCTCAACTTTATTATTGTAATGCAACATTTTGTAATGCTTTAAATTATGCTGATATAAAATTGTAAAAAATAATTGCATTATAAAAACTTTACAAAAATGTCACAATGCAAAAATCTTAATGGTTCTAAAAGTTGGCCTGATTTTTATATTATATATACAATGTTTTTCCGTTTGATTTTAGATTGAAATATGACCTCATACTCATTAAATATATACATGAGACGACCACAGGTATAGAAATATTAAATATTTCAAAAGAAAATATAATAAGTATTTACAGTCTAGGATTTGACCAACATTCACAGTTAATCTAGGGTTAGTTCAGGACTGGTTAGCGTATGGATCATTCCCGCGGCTTTTATGGTTTTCTATGTCATAATTATCTGGGACTGCACTTTAACTCAGAACAAGGTTAAACACAGATCTGACATCCATGAACTGGAAGAACTGTACAATTGGCCGATAATGACAGACATAAAACCCTCAAACTTTCACCTTCTTTTCAGCACCAGCTGTTCAACAAACACGGATCAAATATTTCCACCAAATACTGTTTATGTTGCAATACTATCATAAAGTGTCCTTTTGAGAAAGAAATAATGAAAGCTTACAGTGTGTTATACGAGTTGCACTGAATACGACCACAGAAACAGCTTCATAATGCCAATTATGCAAGAATTTAACATTCAACTATTAAAACGGTGCTTCATTCATTTATTAGTCGACTTTTCTTTATATATGCTCAACATGCACCAAAATGCTTCTTGCACACGAGAACTGTGCAGTATTTTCACCAGTGTTATTTTTATACCAAATTTTTAAGCTTTGTTGAAATGTCAATACATAATCTTTGTAATAAAGTTGTACATATTTTGAAAAAACAAAACAAAAGCGGTCGCTGGAGTTTTTATTGTGCTTTTCAGAACTATAATTGTCTTGCTCTAAAAGTCAAATCTCAAGAAACACTATATTTGTAATGACTGAGAAATGCAGTGTCATGATTATTCATCACACAGATCATAAATCTAACAGACGCTGGACTCAAATCACCAGTCATTTCTTTTTACTTCAATGATTTCTTTCTAATGACTTGAAATGAGTGGCGTTGAGATGAGATAAGTGTCACTTTACCGTGGTAATGGGGGGGGTGGGGGGGTCCCGTTTACACTACTGACTCAAAACTGCACAGATTTCAGGCCTCCACCTAAATACTCTCGTAAGTGTGGTTAGGGTCAGTCAGCAAACGGATATTGTTTTACATTTTTATAACATATTTCTATAATGGTCTCTGGGTTCAATGAAGTTGCTCATCTGCATCTCAGAGCAACGGAAATCCCACAAAAGAAATGAACTCATCACCAGTATAATTAAAGCAATTTCAACTTTCTTTATAAGTTATACAAGTTTCAATTTGAAGTCAGTTTAATGTAATTTAAGTTGAAATGACTTGACGGCCAATTAGATTATGCTTAATTTACTTAAAGTCCCCCTGTAGTAAATATTTTTCTTAAATCTCATCTTTGATCACCAAAATAAAAAAATATTCTTCATGCCTTAAAATATACAGTCATATTACAATATAAAAGTACAATCAGCTTGGATTTTAAGTAATTTCAACTTAAATTACATTAAACTGACTTGTTGAATTATTTGAATCTTAGGGTTGAAACTGCTTAACTTATTTCGATGAGTTAAAAGGCAATTTAAAAGCAAGTTATCATAACTTATTGATCATGTAATTTTTTACAGTGTACACTAACTTTTTTCGTTCAAAATGAATCAAATTTAAATAATGAGTCAATACATCATTAGCCTAACCCTTCTTCGTAAATGTGTTTTGTCTCACCCTGATTCATGGTAAGCCCATTATAATGCTGTGTTGCAGACAGCTCGGAATTTGTATTTTTCCAACCTCGTTCTTGGAAATAACGTCTGGAACGTCGGACATTCGACACCATCGATCAACCTCAGCGAGAAGCGTCAATTGACGTCAAAACGTTTATTTAGCCTAATAATACCTACGTTTTCAAAAACGCAATGTATGTAGGTTTTTTTATTTTTTTGCCATAATTGACACAAAAACACGATATCACGTGTGACTGGCGGGATCTCGTCGAGGTCTAAAGTGGGACATTTGATTTGGGATATTTGGCATATCCTCGTCTGGAACGCAGCGTGAGTGTTTATATTCATTTCATGAGTGTTTATATTTTTAACTGGGATACATACATACGCCACTGACCAGGGGCCTGTTTATGTGAAAACTCTGAGTATGTTAATCCTGAAATGAGGCAAACTCTGGGTTTTCCGTTTCAGAATGGGAAGTGTGTCAAACCCGAGAAAGCAGAGTTAGTCAAGCCCGTTTCTGAAACAGGGGTATCAGTTACCATGGTAACTTACTCTGTGAACCTAACCTGGTCGGCATAGATATATACACTAGATGTCGCCTTGGCTACGGCAGTTCATTGGAACGAATGCGTCAATAGAGCCGCCATCATGGAACAGTGGAGCGCCTCCTCTTTAATGCATCAGCGACAATGTAGGAAAAGCTCTAACGGAAATAAAACCATAAATGAAGATTTACAGCCATGAATGCGATTTTCTAGTTTTTTTGGTTCGTTCCAACGGGCAGACATGTATTTATCATTGAGTCCAGAGTGAAGGGTTGGTCAAAATCCCTTGCCTCTTCAAATACATCTATAATCATATCCTTTTGGATGTATATACTTCCTTTATAAAAATCAATAATCAAATATATTCATTATCACATAATATTTTTTATATTCTTTGTGCTTGTGAAATTATATTTTCTTCAATGCATGTGATGTAAGTAACCAGTTTCTTTTAGGTGCATTCCAATCTTACTTTGAGATTGCACGCAGTACACGCAGGACACGAAGGCCACGTAACCCACAAGGCCGTTTGTCTCTTTCTCTGGTATCAGTAGAGGGTCCTAAAGGCAGCGTGGACACATATGATTCTTCGCTGGACATATGGTCAAGCTATATTGAGCGTTACTATATCGAACTTTAATTGTTGTATTAAAATGTATTCTTTCCAGTATATTTCCTTCCTTCGGAGTAAATGCCAGTGATCTGTTTTTCTCCCAAATGAGTGAATGTTTTAGCATTATGTTTTGGTATACTTAACTGATAATAAGGAGCTCAGACTCTCTTCAGCCTTGATGGGAGCTGTTATTTGCTAGTGTCTGTTATGTGTGTGTGTGTGTGTGTGCGTATGACATTCTATGTAGGTTCTGGACGTTCGGACCAGACACCCCGGCGCCCTTCTCTAACCTGCGAGGCCACCACAGACCTAAATCTAATGAGTGGACGACAACTATCTTGACTAATGGCGATAGGCACCCCTATCTCCTCACATGTGTTAAATTGTTTAGGCTCTTAATGTTTCTTAGCCAATGAGAATCATTCATCCTGTAAGCAATGACGTAGCTTAGACCTTGGAAATGGTATAACTGCTGTGATCTTTGTAACTGTAAGCGGGGCGGCCTACGAACTCCTGTGCGAGTATTGAAGCTGACTTCTGCTGATGAAACTGCAAACTATCTTCAGTAAATATTTTCTTTAATTTTTTATAATTCTGACTCTGGGTCTTCATTCTTCATATCTGGTTCTGGGTCTTTAACTGTACACCCCTTACAAGAGAAATTTGAAAAAATGTACAAAATATCACATTCTTGTGAAATGTAATTCCTTGCTGTCTGATTTTTAGATTTCGTTCGTGTGAACATCCATACGCAGCACAAAAGTCCGGCATCATCCATGAATTCAGCGTTACCCAGCTACTTCCTATGACAAGACCCCTGTTCCAAGATGGCGGCGGTTTTGACGCATGCTTAGAACCCCTGAGGCGACATCATAATTTCTTATATGAACCCAGAGTTTTTCTGCTAGTAAATGCATTTTGATTTAATAATCTTTAAATATTTTGACTGGAAACAACAAGACAAAAATGCTAAGTAAGAAAAGCATTTTGTTGCAGTGTAGTACATTCAATCATTGGACATTTTTCTATATAACACCGGAGAGAGCACATTAGTAAAGCTGCTGTATCAGAGCAGGAAGGAAAATGTGCCTCAATCTCTCACGCTCTTTCTGAGAGTTTTTGTGTTGTTTCCTGGACACAAACTCATGAGATCCATCAAAGAGGTGTTTCACAGGATTGCAGGACAGTGGTGGAGAAATCAGTTTAAATGAGGATAATCTGATAAATGACGTTCATTTGATATCATCTTGCTGTGACCTCTGAAAGTAACCTACTAATTAGATTTTCCTTTAGGATTTCTAGTTTGGTTGGATGCATTGAAGACATGCATATTCCCATCATCGCACCTTCCCAAAATGAAACCGATTACGGTATGGAATGGAAGGATAGTCTGAGATATATGCCGTAACCACCACAGCTGTTAAATACTCACAAAATTATTCACAATTTACTTGATCATCTTTATTTCCTACAAATACAAAAGCAACAGTTATTCTTTTTCCTGTTGGATTTTAATATCCTTCCAGTATTGTGTATCTCCTCTTCATCTATCAGTGATGTACAGGTCCAGGCTATACCTACTTGCTGTTGGCCCATAGAAGTCAAATGTTAATTTTATAGCCTAATTAAAAAAAATGTAACATTAGAGAACATTTAATTATGTGAAAAGAGCATTATACTGTGTGGAAACAGCTGCTGCACATTGAAATAGACACTGAATTATATTTATTTGATATGTCAAATGTTTGTAAAGTCATGTAGCCTACAGCCTGAGCCATAAACTTTTATGGTTAAAGATTTAACTGATTGAATTATGAATTTATTGTTAATTTTTAGTTGCTGCCACATTTTTGTTTTGTTTAGTTTTTTGCCTGTGGGATGCCATGAAAATGAGTATTAGTTCAATAACATACCTTTCTGTCACTTTTCACCTGATAATATACCAGTGAATAAGAATTATACTTGTGTATTGACTCGGAACATGTGGACGTCTTTTTGGCGGGTGCTGTTGCCATAGTGAATCGTAATTTCTGAGCTCCATTGATCATGGCTTTTCATAGTCGTGGTGCACGTGCTTAACTCAGAGTCAAACTACTCAG
>NW_027509042.1:97500-115000 GCF_051911475.1 Siphateles boraxobius
TCCGTGCGTTCTAGTTGTCTGATAAACCTGGCGTCGTATGTTATGAACATTGTTTGCTCTGTGATGAATTGCTTCTGTAAGTCGCATATGCTTGATGCATAAATGTATAAAATCATGTATTTCAGTAATTCAAATTAAAAGGTGAAACTAATATATTTAGTATATATAACTTTATACATATGCATGATTATACTTTTCAGAGGGCCGACATTTCTGTATTTACAATTCTTTTTTTTAATTGATTTCATGTAATATTACAATTTTCTGAGATTTTGAATTTGGGGTTTTCATAAGCTGTAATCCATAATCATCAAAATTATAACTTTTGCACGATATTCAAATTTTTCGAGTTTCACCTGTATATATATATATAATAAAAAATAAATCTACATTTAACAGCAATATTTGCATACCATATGCTCCACAATATGATGAGACGTTCATACTTTTGATCACAGACTTTGGAAGCACAGTTATGAGATCACTTCTAAAACGTGTTTCTTTGGAGAAACTTCTCAGCCTTGATTTTCTTTTAATTGGAGAAACAACAGATTTTAAAGCTCCGTTTCTTCTTATCAATAACCAGTCAGATTAAGTCTGTCGTTTCATTGGAGGTTCTTCGGATCAGTGATGCTATAAACTTCTTTGTGAGCTTTGAATTTAAAGGTTCTCTACATTTGATGTTCTCTGAAACTAGTAACATTTAAAACACTTATTATTTAGAGTGTAATTTCCCTGCATGTTATATTTTCTGTATTTATTATGGCGTAGACTCAATTCAGGCTTATTATAAATGACTTACATTGCTTTAATTGTTATGAGTCTTGTATATTTCTCCGTCTCATCAGTCTGTTTGTAATGAAGACACATGGCGCCCTCTAGTGTCTCAATCACAACACTTCCTGCAGTCTTCCAATATAACTACTCAATATATAAACCCAGAAGAGATGTGAGATCACAGAGGGAAGTATTTATCAACATAAACCAAAGGGAAGAAAGACAGGAAAACAGAGAAGAGAAAATGCCTGATCAGCTGAGATCAATGAGTGTATGTTCTCATTGGTGCAGGACAAGTGGGCGGAGCTTGCATAATCCAACCAGAGCGCGATTATGGGTGAGAATTTGATTTCAAAGTGAGTGTCACTATGAATGAATCGAAGCGTTCTCATTGGTTCAGGACAAGTGGGCGGAGCTTGCATAATCCAATCAGAGGGTGATTATGGGTGAAATTGATTTCAAGGTGAGTGTCATTATGAATGAATCGAAGCGTAAAGCACATAAACGTGAATAGAGATGTACAGTTAAGACTAAAAGTATTTTGTGGTTGTGAATAGTGAGTGATGGCTGAACATTTAAATCAAATTAATCTGTTGCTTTACAAATGATTCACTGCTTTGAAACTAATTAAAACTGAACGCAGAGGACAGCAATCATATGGCAAACAAAACAAGCAAGTATTTTCATTAAAAGTGTAATCTAATCACGAGTTGCTCATTACAAGTTTAACTTTAAGTTAAAAAAACTGAATGTTTTTTAACTGATTTTTCTTGGTTATGCAAACATTCCATTGTATCAATCTTCAAACATTATGGGAATGTTACTTTTGAACATTCTGAAACAAGTAGTAACATTTAAAAAACACATTCTATTAACGATGTATATATAATGTTTATGCGCTAATGTTTTGAACAGTATTGTTACAATCAGACAGAAAACAAAAACAGCATTCAATGGTTGTCCCTCAGATAAAATGACATGATACTAAAACCGTTAGTAGGTGGCGGCAAATCACGGTCTCAACAAGTGAGTCATTGAATCATTCAAACAATTCGTTCAAAACGACTGATTCATTCAGGGACAAAGTCGAAGTGACTGAGTGAGTCATTAAAACGATTCGTTAAAAAACACGGATTCATTTAGTAACAAAACCGTGTTGCTCAATGGCTGACACAATTTTCATTGGCAAAGTATAGGAAAAACAATATTGTGTCTAAAATGTATGTCACCTATTAACTTATTGTTGATTGAACTGTTGTATAAAATAAATATGACATTTGCAAACGTGCCTAACGATATTCAGGAAAACGGCACTTTTGCTCATGTGGTATTACTTGTACAGGTGAAACTTGAAAAATTATAATTTTGATGATTATGGATTACAGCTTATGAAAACCCCAAATTCAAAATCTCAGAAAATTAGAATATTACCTGAAATAATAATAAAAAAAGGATTTTAAATCCAGAAATGTCGGCCCTCTGAAAAGTATAATCATGCATATGTATATAGTTCTATATACTAAATATATTAATTTAACCTTTTAATGAGGTTGAATTATTGAAATACATGATATGTGTATATATATATATATATATATATATATATAGTATATACATTAAAATATTTCTTATATATATGCATGCATATGTATTTATATATACAAAATCATTTTACACAGTACATACACATTATTTTGGATGTGATTAATCGTTGACCAGCACTAATCTGAATTAATGTTGTGTATTTTTGCCTATGCAGCCACTAAAGATCACCTGATTTAAACACAGACTTCAAGCATGGAGAGAAGTGTAGAGAATGTGTGCTGGTACCGTTTCAGGTGTCGGATCATGTGACTCAAGGTGTCGTGGTTTGGTGGAGGCATGTTGATGACCAGAAACTTCAGTCGCTCCACCTTTTCCAGGTAATCGGGTATTTCTACAGGACACAGAAATAAACGGTCATTTATAATGAATCATTTTAAGGCATAGTTCACCAAAAAATGAAAATTAGCCCATGATTTACTCACCCTGAAGTCATCCTAGATGTATATGGCATTCTTCTCTCAGACGAACACAATCGGTTATATTAAAAAATGTCCTGGATCTTCCAAGCTTTATAATGGCCGTGAATGACTATGTCTTTGGAAGTCCATAAAAGTGCATCTATTCATGATAAAAGTCCTCGACACGCGTCTCTGGCGGGTTAATAAAGGCCTTCTGAAGTGAAGCGATGCGTTCGAAAAAAAAAAAAAAAAAATCCATATTTAAAACTTTCAACTAAAATAACTAGCTTCCGGCAGACGGCCGTACGCATCGACTCACAGCGAAAGAAAAACACTTGAACTGACACACAACGTAATGAACGCGGTTGCCCAGCGCTGTGTGTTAGTACCGCGAGAGGCGTCTAATCGTACACTACTCCTCCTATGATGGACAGATGCACTTTTATGATGGATAGATGCACTTTTATGATGGACAGATGCACTTTTATGATGGACAGATGCACTTTTATGATGGACAGATGCACTTTTATGATGGACAGATGCACTTTTATGATGGACAGATGCACTTTTATGATGGACAGATGCACTTTTATGATGGATAGATGCACTTTTATGAAGAATAGATGCACTTTTATGATGGATAGATGCACTTTTATGATGGACAGATGCACTTTTATGATGGATAGATGCACTTTTATGATGGACAGATGCACTTTTATGATGGACAGATGCACTTTTATGATGGATAGATGCACTTTTATGATGGATAGATGCACTTTTATGATGGACAGATGCACTTTTATGATGGATAGATGCACTTTTATGACGGATAGATGCACTTTTATGATGGATAGATGCACTTTTATGATGGACAGATGCACTTTTATGATGGATAGATGCACTTTTATGATGGATAGATGCACTCTATGATGGATAGATGCACTTTTATGATGGATAGATGCACTTTTATGACGGATAGATGCACTTTTATGATGGATAGATGCACTTTTATGATGGACAGATGGACTCTTATGATGGACAGATGCACTTTTATGATGGATAGATGCACTTTTATGATGGATAGATGCACTTTATGATGGACAGATGCACTCTATGATGGATAGATGCACTTTATGATGGATAGATGCACTTTTATGATGGATAGATGCACTTTTATGATGGATAGATGCACTCTATGATGGATAAATGATCTTTTATGATGGATAGATGCACTTTTATGATGGATAGATGCACTTTTATGATGGATAGATGCACTTTATGATGGACAGATGCACTCTATGATGGATAGATGCACTTTATGATGGATAGATGCACTTTTATGATGGATAGATGCACTTTTATGATGGATAGATGCACTCTATGATGGATAGATGATCTTTTATGATGGATAGATGCACTTTTATGATGGACAGATGCACTTTTATGATGGATAGATGCACTTTTATGATGGATAGATGCACTTTTATGATGGACAGATACACTTTTATGATGGACAGATGCACTTTTATGATGGATAGATGCACTTTTATGATGGATAGATGCACTTTTATGAAGGATAGATGCTCTTTTATGAAGGATAGATGCTCTTTTATGAAGGATAGATGCACTTTTATGAAGGATAGATGCACTTTTATGAAGGATAGATCCACTTTTATGAAGGATAGATGCACTTTTATGAAGGATAGATCCACTTTTATGAAGGATAGATGCACTTTTATGATGGACAGATGCACTTTTATGATGGACAGATGCACTTTTATGATGGATAGATGCACTTTTATGATGGATAGATGCACTTTTATGATGGACAGATGCACTTTTATGATGGATAGATGCACTTTTATGATGGAGAGATGCACTTTTATGATGGACAGATGCACTTTTATGATGGACAGATGCACTTTTATGATGGATAGATGCACTTTTATGATGGACAGATGCACTTTTATGAAGGATAGATGCACTTTTATGATGGATAGATGCACTTTTATGATGGATAGATGCACTTTTATGATGGACAGATGCACTTATGAAGGATAGATGCACTTTTATGATGGATAGATTCACTTTTATGATGGACAGATGCACTTTTATGATGGATAGATGCACTTTTATGATGGATAGATGCACTTTTATGATGGACAGATGCACTTATGAAGGATAGATGCACTTTTATGATGGATAGATTCACTTTTATGATGGACAGATGCACTTTTATGATGGACAGATGCACTTTTATGAAGGATAGATGCACTTTTATGATGGACAGATGCACTTTTATGAAGGATAGATGCACTTTTATGATGGACAGATGCACTTTTATGATGGACAGATGCACTTTTATGATGGATAGATGCACTTTTATGATGGACAGATGCACTTTTATGATGGATACATGCACTTTTATGATGGATAGATGCACTTTTATGATGGACAGATGCACTTATGAAGGATAGATGCACTTTTATGATGGATAGATTCACTTTTATGATGGACAGATGCACTTTTATGATGGATAGATGCACTTTTATGATGGATAGATGCACTTTTATGATGGACAGATGCACTTATGAAGGACAGATGCACTTTTATGATGGATAGATGCACTTGTATGATGGACAGATGCACTTTTATGATGGATAGATGCACTTTTATGATGGATAGATGCACTTGTATGATGGACAGATGCACTTATGAAGGATAGATGCACTTTTATGATGGATAGATTCACTTTTATGATGGACAGATGCACTTTTATGATGGACAGATGCACTCTATGATGGATAGATGCACTTTTATGATGGATAGATGCACTTTTATGATGGATAGATGCACTTTTATGATGGATAGATTCACTTTTATGATGGACAGATGCACTTATGAAGGATAGATGCACTTTTATGATGGATAGATTCACTTTTATGATGGACAGATGCACTTTTATGATGGACAGATGCACTTTTATGATGGACAGATGCACTTTTATGATGGATAGATTCACTTTTATGATGGACAGATGCACTTTTATGATGGACAGATGCACTTTTATGATGGATAGATGCACTTTTATGATGGACAGATGCACTTTTATGATGGACAGATGCACTTTTATGATGGACAGATGCACTTTTATGAAGGATAGATGCACTTTTATGAAGGATAGATGCACTTTTATGAAGGATAGATGCACTTTTATGAAGGACAGATGCACTTTTATGAAGGATAGATGAACTTTTATGATGGACAGATGCACTTTTATGATGGATAGATGCACTTTTATGATGGACAGATGCACTTTTATGATGGACAGATGCACTTTTATGATGGACAGATGCACTTTTATGATGGATAGATGCACTTTTATGATGGACAGATGCACTTTTATGATGGATAGATGCACTTTTATGATGGACAGATGCACTTTTATGATGGACAGATGCACTTTTATGATGGATAGATGCACTTTTATGAAGGATAGATGCACTTTTATGATGGACAGATGCACTTTTATGAAGGATAGATGCACTTTTATGATGGATAGATGCACTTTTATGATGGATAGATGCACTTTTATGATGGATAGATGCACTTATGAAGGATAGATGCACTTTTATGATGGACAGATGCACTTTTATGATGGACAGATGCACTTTTATGATGGACAGATGCACTTTTATGATGGATAGATTCACTTTTATGATGGACAGATGCACTTTTATGATGGACAGATGCACTTTTATGAAGGATAGATGCACTTTTATGAAGGATAGATGCACTTTTATGATGGATAGATTCACTTTTATGATGGACAGATGCACTTTTATGATGGACAGATGCACTTTTATAATGGATAGATGCACTTTTATGATGGATAGATGCACTTTTATGAAGGATAGATGCACTTTTATGAAGGATAGATGCACTTTTATGAAGGATAGATGCACTTTTATGATGGATAGATGCACTTTTATGAAGGATAGATGCACTTTTATGAAGGATAGATGCACATTTATGAAGGATAGATGCACTTTTATGATGGACAGATGCACTTTTATGAAAGATAGATGCACTTTTATGATGGATAGATGCACTTTTATGATGGACAGATGCACTTTTATGATGGACAGATGCACTTTTATGATGGACAGATGCACTTTTATGAAGGATAGATGCACTTTTATGAAGGATAGATGCACATTTATGAAGGATAGATGCACTTTTATGATGGACAGATGCAATTTTATGAAGGATAGATGCACTTTTATGATGGATAGATGCACTTTTATGAAGGATAGATGCACTTTTATGATGGACAGATGCACTTTTATGATGGACAGATGCACTTTTATGAAGGATAGATGCACTTTTATGATGGACAGATGCACTTTTATGAAGGATAGATGCACTTTTATGAAGGATAGATGCACTTTTATGATGGATAGATGCACTTTTATGATGGACAGATGCACTTTTATGATGGACAGATGCACTTTTATGAAGGATAGATGCACTTTTATGATGGACAGATGCACTTTTATGAAGGATAGATGCACTTTTATGAAGGATAGATGCACTTTTATGATGGATAGATGCACTTTTATGATGGACAGATGCACTTTTATGATGGATAGATGCACTTTTATGAAGGATAGATGCACTTTTATGAAGGATAGATGCACTTTTATGATAGACAGATGCACTTTTATAATGGATAGATGCACTTTTATGATGGATAGATGCAATTTTATGATGGACAGATGCACTTTTATAATGGATAGATGCACTTTTATGATGGATAGATGCACTTTTATAAAGGATAGATGCAATTTTATGAAGGATAGATGCACTTTTATGATGGATAGATGCACTTTTATGATGGATAGATGCACTTTTATGAAGGATAGATGCACTTTTATGAAGGATATATGCACTTTTATGATGGATAGATGCACTTTTATGATGGATAGATGCACTTTTATGAAGGATAGATGCACTTTTATAATGATAGATGCACTTTTATGATGGATAGATGCACTTTTATGGACTTCAAAACTGAAACCGCCATTGACTCCCATTATAAAACTTGGAAGGGCCAGGACATTTTTTAATATAACTGATTGTGTTCGTCTGAGAGAAGAATGTCATATACATCTAGGATGACTTCAGGGAGAGTAAATCATGGGCTAATTTTCATTTTGTGTGAACTATCCCTTTAACTATGCTTCTTCTCTGGCTTCTCGTTGTCACTTACTGACGGCTTCGACGATGTCGTGAAAGAATCCGTACGGGATGAGCGGCTCGGGAAGCTCTCGGAAGAACAGCTTGAGTGCGCCGGTGATGACGTGGATGTCGTCCCACTGCGGGTCGTCCAGATCCAGACGCTCTGGAGGAAAGATGACGGAGTGAGTGTTAAATGCTGAATCTCACACACACACACACACACACACACACACACACACACACACACACACACACACACACACACACACACACACACACACACACACACACACACACACACACACACAAGGATGGGCTGCAGAAGAAGAAGTCAAGTCACCTTGATTTATATAGCGCTTTTTACAATACAGATTGTTTCAAAGCAGCTTTAGAGATAGAGATATAGCAGAGATAATAGGAAAATAATGTTGTAATAATTGTTTGTTAAATATAAAATGAAATCCCCAACTAAGCAAGCCAAAAGCCAATGGCGAAAAAGCCGACAGTGGCGAGGAACAAAGAAACCAAAGAAAAGAGAAGGTGATGAAGCAAATCATAATGCATCTCAATTCTGCAATGAATTTTGCAGGTTCAGTGCAATTTTATCTGTGAGATGAAAAGGAGTTTTGCACAGAAGAAGGTTTTAAATCAAAGCTGCATGCAATGAACGCTTTCAAATAAATTCACCCGCTTAACTACTGTTTGTTTCCTCGGAAGAACCTGGAAAACTGGGATACATGAGGAAGCCTGTGATTTCAGAAAAAAAAGATGGGCACTTTCCATAAGATCGTCTCTCAAAGGAAATCATACCAGTTATTAGCCTAACTGAAATAACACCATGCCGATCTCTAGATATGGAGAAGGGAATGTGATGATGTGGGATATTTTAATTCCAAAGGCCAAGGGAACTTTATCAGGATGCATATTATCCCGGATCCATGAAATAACTGGCCTTTAAAAATAAAAATCTGCTGTCTCTATGGGAATTTAACATAGGGGTGTCCTGACTTACGCACCCTGTATTTTAAGGAAGAATATTTATTTATTTACGAAACATTATTCATTCACAAAGAAATTTGGTGTCCTTAAAGGTTGGATTTTTCCTCATTTTTTAAATGAAGGCATTAAGATCAATTTCGAAAAGATGATTTTTTATTCCTCTTTTTAGTCAACTTTAGCATGGGTGTGTTCACTGTACCTGTGCAAATGGCAATAAAATTTAACTTTAACCCGACGTGTCACACACAGTATTAACGCTTTCTGAATTGTTGCGCTGAAACATCGAGCGAGAGGCAGAAAGCGTCAGGAGACTCGAGTCAGAAAGAGGAAGCGAGCGTCAGAATAGCCAGATCTTCATGATTGACAGGATTGAAGTGTTCCTGTTTACAGGAGACAAACCTTGCACTAAATCCTCAGGGAAGAGATAGCGTCCGTCTGTGGTCACTGCTCGCTCTGGAAGAACGGACAGGAGTTACACACGTGACATCATACACACACTCTTTACCAGCTGACACCTGTGTGATGATGTCATACGTGATCATATCTGCTCAACATCTGATGAATAAATCAATTCATTCTCAACTGAAGACTAACGGACATTTCCATTTCTCCCGGTTACAAAAAAAAGGTACACTCCTTAAAATTGTAACACTAAGGAAGTGACATCATTTGGGCTTTTTCTACAAAATAAATCGATTTTTTTTTTTTACATAGTATACATTCCAGTGTTCAAACCTATTAACAAAGTTATTGTAAGAAATTCATTGTTCTATTGTACATTTATGAATAACTATAAACCAACAATTTGATCCCAAATTAACAGCACCTCTTGCATTTTTTCTTCATTTAATAAATAATTTAATTTTGATGCTTATTTAGTGTTTATTGCTAGATTATAAAAATAGTAATCTCACAAAACTGGGTTTTAAAATTAGCATCTCTTGAATTTTTCGAACTCAGCATTTTGTAATTTTTACTATATGTGTTTTACTAGAAAATTATATTATAACTATAAGTTACCTATAGAAATTATCTCACAAAACTGGGTTTTTAAATGCATTTAGATGTGTCCCAAATATTGATAGTATAATCATTTCCGTGAATCATTCAGAGAAAGACCAGGACATGCATTAAGTTTTGATTTAACGTCGCATTTAATTGCAATGAATAACAGAACCGAATCATGACACTTATGGTTATTATATTGATGTGATATTGACTCTCACCATGATTGACAGAAAAGCGCAGTTTCTGAATGACGGCAAGATTCCCACTGACTCTGTAAATCCCATCAGTCTCCAAGCCTGAATAAACACACACGCACACACGCGCGCACACGCGCACACACACACACACACACACACACACACACACACACACACACGTACGTTATTTCCAGGAATAGAACAGCAGTCCTACAGAAACACGACTGCAAAACAGAGACAAGATTAGTGGATAAGGACAAAAAAATAAAATAATTTAGATTCAGAATAATTTGCAAATGAATCATGCTGACCAATCTGAGACGCTTCATTCTGATTCACAATAAAGATTCACTCACGCATCGAGCATCATTATGACTCACAATCATGTTTTACTCCACACAAATTAGAGTTCAGCACGACTATAAAAATGCATATTCATCATTATAGTCAAGTTCATGACTTTTAAGATTTAATTTATTTACATATTCCAGGCCTGGAAAAGAAAAACAGTTTAAAGCCACCATGAAATCTAAATTGACTATTTTTTAATAGAATATTGCCGTGTCAAACTGTGAACTTAAAACACACTTTTTCTACATACACTTGGTTGTGGACTCGGATATAGGCTCATATTACAAACACGCTTTTTAAATAATAAATAAATCATGCGTGATTGAGTTTAGAGCCGGTGTCAGTCGGTCTATTTCAGTTCCTCAAAACAGCATCAATGCTCCTGAACACACACTCGTTCTCAGACCAGCCGCTCATGGACACACACATCAGCGCTAATGCTTGCTATCAGGGTTCGAATTCTGATTTCATCTTTGTGGGGGTCTCTTTAAAAAAAGAAATAAAAGTAACCCACGAGCAGGTTACTCGTGGGTATATCATTATATCGTGGGTATATCATTTATGTGATAAATAAATAGCTAAATACTGCACTTTATTATTTTGAGTTCAACGTCCGTTTATTAATACAGGAGTAGAGAATATTTGGGTGTAGTTCGTTACCTGTAGGGGGGTCGGGGGGCATGCCCCCCCAGGAAGAACATTTTGTACATTTTAAAGATAAATTCATCAATCTGGTGCATTGAGTCACCCGAATCCGCTGTTAAAAATAATCCAACCGCCCAAACATAATGATATTCTTTGATTTAGATCTGCATCTGATCATCATTACAATTTTTCAAATTCTCAATGTTAAGCATGATAACATGGTAAAATATCACACTGAAGTAGGCTGATTTAAAATTAACATTTATTTAAATTAAGAATTATTCTTTGGCCAAAATTACATATCCTTAATATCCTAAACAGAGGCTTTTTACTCCCTTCAAAGTTAAATTGTCAATGTTTCATTACATCACTGTTGGCAAACACTCTTATCAGAATACATTTTTTACCTTTAAAATAGGCCATTTTCCCCTCTAATTTTACGTAGCCTATGCTCCATCTTTCTTTTAAAATATTCCTTAATTTGATCAATACATTAAATCAGAATAATAAGACAGTCGGCTGTTACCAATCAAATTAAATAATTTACATTGGAAAATTACAACTGTAGTAAATGCCCTGATATGTTTTCCTTGATTGATTTTCTCTAAAGAGAATTACGTTGTTGAAAACGAAAGTAAAAGAGTGACGCTCATTTTGTTTTACCATGATAAGAGGTCCGTGTCTTTATTAAAATCAACACATTATCGATTAATTTGAATGTAGGCTAATTTTTTTTATTATTCGTCTCGCCCGACCCGCGCAGGACTATCGGCAAACTTAATGGCCACAGGCCGAGTTTTGTTGAAGCTGCCTCGTAATTCCATGCAGGAAAACCCTGAAAGGAGTTCGCTAAAATATTGGTGGGGGCCTACCTAGCGTCCCCCCAAATCATTTTTTTGCTAGTAGCTACTTTTGTGTATTTAAATGTCTGAAACCTAAAATAAACATTATCTGGTTAAAAACACTGAATAGTCGTAATATATTGAGCGCATCTGTCTCTGGCTCAGCGCCAGTCAACGCGCGAAAGCACTTTTGAATTTAGCAGTTGATCACGTGATGCACTGACTGTTCTTATCACACCGCTATGAACGTACGTGCGAAAGGGTTAAAAAAAATACCCGTATTATTGAAGGAAAAAGTGCTTTATCTGCAGGCTTGGGAGGGTTACTTTAAAAATGTATTCCATTACAGTTACAAATTACTTCAGAAAAAAAGTATTCAGTAACGTAATCCAATTACCACAATATGAAAGTAATGTAACTGATTACTTTTGGATTACCTCAAGGACATATATATATATTTTTTTTTAAAACTTTTATTTATTAAGAATTTCACAGCCCTGAATAATTATTTATGTAAAGGACTATACAGACATTTAGTGGCTACAGTATGGTGTTACAGATTATTTTGTTTTATTTTTAACTTGACATGTACAAGGAAAAAATAAAATGGAAATGTTTCGTCAACAGGAAAATAGAGAATACAAATTCATTTTTTTCAAGCAAATATAATAAAGAATTTTTTGACAATGGAAATGTTTCTTCAACAGGAAAATAGAGAATATATAATTATTTAAAGGGCTTCACGGACATCTAGTGGCTACAGTACATATTACAGATTATTTTTCTTTATTTTTAACTAACATGTAGATTACAAGGAAATAATAAAAACACAACATTTAAAAATTCTACACAATCTACATTTTAGTTTATTTTAAAATAGGCCTAGGCCTACATGTTCACTAAATCCGTGATCTTTCTTAATTTGCCTGACTGAACTTGGGCCGTTTGCAGTGGGAGTTCCCCTACGTTACCTAGCAGCGAACATCGAGTTAAGTGCGACTGAGAAGAGATTATGAAAGGACATAAGGTACTAAAAAAGCTACTCTCCTAATTTCCAAGAAATTAAAGCATTTTTACCCGTGGGCAGCATCGTTTCTAGCAGGAGTGATTCAATCTGTGTCTGAGGAGATTGTTGTAGAGAGCTGTTATTTTGCGCATGCACCAGTGGGTGGCACACGTGACTCGTGTCGTGACTCATTAATCAAGCAACGCTTAACCCTTTCACACGTACGATCACACCGGTGTGATCAGTCTTGGCTGGTCCCTGGAGCGTACGATCACACCGGTGTGATTAGAACAGTCAGTGCATCACGTGATCAACTGCTAAATTCAAACGTGCTTTCGCGCGTTGACTGGCGCTGAGCCAGAGAAGGACCCACTCAGTGCTGTCATATATCACAACTATTGAGTGTTTTCAACCACATAATGTTTATTTTAGGCTTCAGACACTTAAATACACATAATTACTAGCAAAACAATGATTTTGAGTTTGTAAAAAACACACTGATGTCTATGGAAGCGGCAATAATTCTTCTTCCTTTCCATTGTAATAAGACAACACTTTTATTCATATCAGATACACATTGTGTAAGTAGCTTTACATTTTATCCTATTCTTCTCCCAGTTCACCGGCCACTTACTTTCATGTATTTCGTGAGAAGTGGAGGAATTGACGTGTTGTAAATCCAACAGATCCGATTCTCTGAACTGTGAAACAAACTAACATGGCGCCGCCCATCGCGCATACAGCTCAACTAACGCGATCGTTATAAAGGTGTTTAAACAACAAAACACATCCACTTGCACATATTTGACAATCGGAATATCAGTGTTTCATGCTATACCTAATACATTTGTGTATATTTTTAATAAAAAAGGAAAAATTACATAAAAGCAGATCCTCATTCATTCAGCGCTGTGTTGTAGTTTTGCTGTGCCACGTGACAAGCAATGACGCGTCACCATGGAAACATTAAAGTGACAAGTTCTAAATAATGGTCGCCTTGAAAAACTCACGCTGGGGGGTCAGTTAGAATATTTTAAACTTACGTGTGAAAGGGTTAATATAATGTTATTATGCCAAAATACAGATTTGTTTTTGTTTTAAATTAAACCATTGTAATCCTGAAAGTATCCCTCCTTTTTTCAAAAAGTAACTATAATCTGATTACCACGTTGTTTGACGTTACTGTAACGAATTACAGTTACTGGATTTTTGTATCCTGATTACATAACGCCGTTACATGTATTCCGTTACTCTTCAACCCTGTTTATTTGTCATTTAAAATGATGGTGCTGATGATTTTTAGAGCCCCCACAGGTGTAGGATTTTACTGCTTTCATACGAGCTCATTCTCTCTCTATGGGAGCTCAGCTCCCACTGGGTCCCACGTAATTCGAACCATGCTTGCTATTTAAACAACGTGACGCAGGACGTGAAAATGAAAACTGCGTCGGGCTGAAACTAGCAGAACACACTCGCGTCGCGCCGGCACTGCATTGCATCGAGTGCGTGAGAGAGTCCAGTCAGTTTAAATCTAGACTAAAAACACATCTCTTTAACCTGCCACACACATATACATTCAGGGTTGGTAAAAGTACTCAAAAATTATACTGAGTAAAAGTATATATACCTAAATAAAAAATGACTCCAGTAAAAGTAGAAAGTCCTCCATTCAAACATCACTTGAGTAAAAGTACAAAAGTATCCGATTTAAAACGTACTGAAGTACCGAAAGTAAAAAGTAAATATTCAAACTGTAAATATCAATAATTAAACAGATCACTTGTTTTGGGAGTGATATGCAATGTTTTAATTTAACAAATTATTAGATACTGCAATTAAGAATTTGTTAGATTTGCAATCATGAGAGACAAAGAAGCACCTTGCATCAATTCTAAACAATTTCATTAAGTTTAGTGACAGCATATTATGGTGCAATGACTGGTAGGCCATTCTTTGATACAAATTTTACAATTTCAATTCAATTATTGTGGTTTGATTCCGATCTTGATTCAATATAGATTCATTTTCATAAATATTTGGTACAGTAGATGCATGTTAATTTTTAAATTAAGAAAATCTCACCTAATTCTGTAAACATAGGCTACAGAGAGCCCTGTCAGCTGGTATTATTACATGTTAAAAATACATGTGATTTTTATTATAATAACAACTTTATAATATTTTAATGATAGCTTATAAGTAAAAATATATTAAATATATAGTGCATATATTTAGCAAAATACTAATTTATACTAATATTAAATATATTAAAAAATAAAAAAAATTCTAGCCAACTAACGTGCTATGGTTATTAAATGTTTGTTTTTTTTCCCTGAGGTAAATGTAACGTTATGTGACATTGTTCTCCAGTCTCCAGCTGTTTTATTGACCTCTTTCCGCGGTTGAAAATGGTTGAGAAAATGGATGTGTGTCGTGAGAGCGTGTGGAAAGTGTCAATTGCGTGAGTCTCACACTGAATGAGTGAGAGTTGGCAGCTCTGCAACAAACATGTTCCATAACATCAGCTGCATCAAACAAAAGATGTGCAAGATACAGTGTAAGCGGGAATCTCGGGATCATTGCTGGGCAGAGCTGCACCTTCACCTGTTTCTGCGGTCATCTTCCACAATGGCGAACTGACTGCTATGAGAGTGTATGCTTGCAAAGAGCTCGCGCGTTCTTTTTTTCAAAATAAAACCAAGTTTTTCATTGGTTTGGAAAGCCAGTGTAATAAATACTTGGAGCGGGCATGGGGAAATGTAACGGAGTAAAAAGTAAAGTTTGTCTTTAATATTGTAGTGGAGTACGAGTA
Organism: Siphateles boraxobius; assembly: GCF_051911475.1. Taxonomy (NCBI): domain Eukaryota; kingdom Metazoa; phylum Chordata; class Actinopteri; order Cypriniformes; family Leuciscidae; genus Siphateles; species Siphateles boraxobius. Next base: position 113,382 of record NW_027509042.1, read on the forward strand.
AAAGTAGATGCAAATAAAATTTACTCAAGTAAAGTACAGATCCCCGAAAAAAATACTTAAGTAAAGTAACGAAGTATTTTTACGTCGTTAATTACCAACACTGTATACATTTATATTATTCAAAACATGGCAGAGTAAAGTAGGAGATCACCTCTCCTCTCCACCGCTTCGGTGCATTTCTTCACGAACTGTGGAACGGTGCATTTCTCCCGCTCACACAGAAGCTCCAGTCCACAGCCGAACACCTGATCTGAAGCACACACACACACACACACACACACACACACACACACACACACACACACACACACACACACACACACACACACACACACAGTGAATAAAGGACACTCACGGCTAAACCCGCGGATGACTTCGAGTCTTATACTTTTGTGCAAACTTTATTTATTCGTTTGTTTGGTAACACTCTACAATAATGTTCATTAGTTAATGTATTAACCAACAATGAGCAATACATTTGTTACTGTATTTATTAATCTTTGTTGATATTAGTTAATAAAAATAGAGCTGATCATTGTTAGTTCACAGAGCATTAATTAATATTAACAAATACAACCTTTGATTTTAATAATGTATTAGTAAATGTTGAAATCAATATTAACCAATTTAATAAATTAATTAATAAATGCTGTAGAAGTATTGTTCATTCTTAGTTCATGTTAACTAAGGTAGTTAACTAATGTTATACCATGGTCTGGGTGAACACTTGATTCTGATTGGCTGCAGGGTGTCCATTAAAAAGTGATAGAGGACACCTAGTAAAGGAGTACTGGTGAAACTGACTGTTAACCGATCGAAATTAATAAATAAATGTGCTGGCTACATCAGCTGTGAGTAACCATAGCAACAGGCAGTCAATGTATCCGTTTACAATTTATTGCATCAAAACAAACATCTAGTTACTGCTAGCAGCTAGCCGTTATACATAGCCTACTAATACAACAATGAGCGATTTCGTTATTTCTTTTAACCTTTTTGGAGAATTTGACAACTTTGATGACTGGGATGTTGCTGAAGAAAGAAAAATTTTAATTTAAACGGAGAAATGACACAAGGAGATAACACCGCTGAGCGGACTATAAATATCTCCGGTTGCTAAATAAACCGTCAGGCGTAACCAGGGAATCCAAATTATTGTTTGTAAAAACTTCAGATTTCGATTGTAAAACTAATTAAAATATAAACTAATGTTTTAAAAATGTGTTATTTGGCAAGTGACTCCCCGTCATCCACGCCTCGCCGTCGTCCATTGATACCTGACAGTGGACACCTCGTCGGGCATTAACCCTTACCCTCTGGGGTCCTTCAGTTCAGAGTCACACTCAGGACCTTCGGGTCCAAATGGGCCGGAGGGGTGGGATTCATATTTATTAAAAGAAAATCATAATTTTTTATTTTTACTTGTTTTTTATAATATTTTTTCTTTTCTTTTTTGGTGTTTTGAGAGTTTTATGATTTATAATTAATATTTATGCAATAAATATGACCCATTTCCCCCCAGTTTTCCCCCCATTGAATATAATAGAAATTTTTTTTTTTAAAATATATATAATTTTTTATTTCTTTTAAGCTTTAAAAGAAATAAAAAATTATTTATA
>NW_027509042.1:120000-125000 GCF_051911475.1 Siphateles boraxobius
GATGACGTTCTGGATGGTTCTGTACCATTCTCTAATGAGAGAGTCTGTCTCCGACTGCAGCAAGAATTCATTTCCCGTAATCGTCCTCAGCTTCACGCAACCATTAATAAACACACAAACACACACACACACATGCACACACACACACACACACACACACACACACACACACATGGACATATGAAGTGTAGTTCCGTTCAGCGTTCTATCACAATTTAAACTTATAAAAGAGGAAGTTAATGAGGAAGTAAATTCTAAACGTAACCCTGTTACCAGTTCACACTTTCTTAACTCTGTGTCAGATGTTCCTTTTGAGACATAAAAATGTTTGATATCTGTCTGCAGATTTTAGTAAATATAATTTTAGCAAATTTCAGTGTCTTTCTCACCTTGAAGACGTTTTTTTTGCTGGACAGATCGTTGGCCCACTGAAGCTGAGCTCCTCTCAGATCCACACTGCTCTCTGGACGGCTGTTACCCGGTTTCTGCATGTAAACACACACACACACTCAGCAATTTTTGACTTTTTTTAAAGCATAAGATGCAGAAATGATATTCCCTGTTGTCTCACCCAGCTGTCAGGATTCTGGCTTTTAGGGTCTTTGAAGAACACAAGACTGTTTCCCACCAGCACCACCCATGAAGGGTTCCAGTTTTTCCTGCAAACACAGAAAATAACCCCCAAAAATATATTTTTCGAGATTAATTTTTAATTTGGGTCTAAGAGTCAAAACTACTTATTTATTGTCCTTTATTGTTTCCTAAATCGCTCAAAAATGCTAGTTATTAAAAAGATACACACATGAAACTCTTTCTCTGACTGGTTTGAACATTAACCAGCATAATCTTCATTTATCGTTAGATTTACGTTTACAACAAGACAAATATGAGCCCATTTGGTACGAAAAACACTGCGTTTAACATATATTCTCTGGAAAAGTCTTCATGTCTCTTGCAATTTTGCTTCTTACGTAAATTTGATCTTGTTTTAAAATGTTGATAACTGGAAAACACAATAAAAATGCTGATGAAGAAGCTGTTTTTTGCAGCACAAGCCGAATTCTGCCTGTAATCTTGAACCATCTAAAGTGACTCATATTATTTATTTGTGTTGTGTGAGTAAGTGTGTGTGTTTGCGTGTTGCAACTTAAGCTGTGTGTGTTTCCGTGTTGTAGATCAAGGTGTGTGTTTGTTTGCATGTTGCAGTTCAAGGTGTGTGTTTGCGTGCTGTAGATCAAGGTGTGTGTGTTTGCGTGTAGTTGATCAAGGTGTGTGTGTTTAGATAAGCTCACCTCAGTTTCCTGCCTCCTTCTGCTATCTTGGTTTTGTTGAGCAGACCGGCCTTTTCCAGTTCCTGTCATAATACAGTCGGTCAGTGTGTATCGTGTGTGTGTGTGTGTTTGTTCAGTGAAAGTTTTTGGTGTAAATGGGTTTAGAATGACATCAGCACTGAAAAGTACATGTACTGCGTTACATTAAACTGGGAAGGCTCACAGCACTAGCATATTGTTGTCCTTTTTTTAGTTTCACTGCTTCTATTGTTCTCATTTGTAAGTCGCTTTGGATAAAAGCTTCTGCTAAATTAATAAATGTAATGTAATTTTTTTTTTACTTTTTGTCTCAACATTCTGACTTTATTAATTGTTCATATCTCACAATTCTGGTAACTAAGAGTTTAAATCAAAAATATTTTTTGTGTGTGATTGTGGATGGATGATAGATAAATAGATGTTTGAATGACAAATTGACAGAATGGATGAATAGATGGTTGGATGGATGAATAGATGGTTGGATGGATGAATAGATGGTTGAATGGATGAATAGATGGATGGATGGATGAATGGATGGATGAATGGATGGATGAATGGATGGATGAATGGATGGATGGATGAATGGATGGATGAATGAATGGATGGATTAATAGATGGTTGGATGGATGAATGAATGAATGGAGGGATGGATGGATGAATGGATAGATGAATGGATGGTTGGATGGATGGATGGATGAATGTATGGATGGATTAATAGATGGTTGGATGGATGGATGAATGAATGAATGGAGGGATGGATGGATGAATGGATAGATGAATGGATGGTTGGATGGATGGATGGATGAATGAATGGATGGATGAATGGAGGGATGGATGGATGGATGGATGAATGGATGGTTGGATGAATGGATGGTTGGATGGATGAATGAATGAATGGATGGATGGATGGATGAATGGATGAATGGAGGCAGGGATGGATGGATGAATGGATGGATGGATGAATGGATAGATGAATGGATGGTTGGATGGATGGATGAATGGATGGTTGGATGGATGAATGGCTAGATGAATGGATGGTTGGATGGATGAATGAATGGATGGATGAATGGAGGGATGGATGGATGAATGGTTGGATGAATGGATGGTTGGATGGATGAATGAATTGATGGATGAATGGAAGGTTGGGTGGATGGATGAATGGATGGACAGATGAATGAATGGATGGATGAAGGGAGGGATGGATGGATGGATGAATGGATGGTTGGATGAATGGATGGATGGATGGATGGATGAATGGATGGATGGTTGGATGGATGGATGAATGGATGGATGAATGAATGGATGGATGAATAGATGGTTGGATGGATGAATGAATGGATAGATGAATGGATGGTTGGATGGATGGATGGATGAATGAATGGATGGATGGTTGGATGAATGGATGGTTGGTTGGTTGGTTGCTTGGATGGATGGATGGATGAATGGATGGTTGGATGAATGGATGGTTGGTTGGTTGGATGGATGGATGGATGGATGGATGGATGGATGAATGGATGGATGAATGGATGGTTGGATGGATGAATGAATGGATGGATGAATGGATGGTTGGATGGATGAATGGATGGATGAATGAATGGATGGATGAATGGATGGTTGGTTGGATGGATGAATGAATGGATGGATGAATGGATGGTTGGTTGGATGAATGAATGGATGGATGAATGGATGGTTGGATGAATGGATGGATGGTTGGTTGGATGGATGAATGAATGGATGGATGAATGGATGGTTGGATGGATGGATGGACGAATGGATGGATGAATGAATGGATGGATGAATAGATGGTTGGATGGATGAATGAATGGATAGATGAATGGATGGTTGGATGGATGGATGAATGGATGGAGGGATGAATGGATGGATGAATGAATGGATGGTTGGATGAATGGATGGATGGATGGATGGATGAATGAATGGTTGGATGAATGGATGGTTGGATGAATGGATGGTTGAATGGATGGTTGGATGAATGGATGGTTGGTTGGATGAATGGATGGATGGATGGATGAATGAATGGTTGGATGAATGGATGGTTGGTTGGTTGGTTGGCTGGATGGATGGTTGGATGGATGGATGGATGGATGGATGAATGAATGGATGGTTGGATGAATTGATGGTTGGTTGGTTGGAGGGATGGATGGATGAATGAATGGATGGATGAATGGATGGATGAATGGATGGATGAATGGATGGTTGGATGGATGGATGAATGGATGGATGAATGAATGAATGGATGGATGAATGGATGGTTGGATGGATGGATGGATGAATGGATGGATGAATAGATGGTTGGATTCTCACCGGTGTTACACCTTCAATATCTGGTGAGCTGTCCGATGAAGGCGCTTCCACCACCAGCCTGTAGTCGGACTGCAGAGAGGAGAAGAAAAATAGAAATATACTCATACTCTGATGACTTCATGACTTCATAACTCTACACTAGAGTGACTCTTACTTTTCCGTTTGCAGAAGTTCTCTGAGCCTGTGACTGCAGGAACATGGAGTAGGAGTGGCTCATGTGGGCCACGCCCCCTGTCAAGGCAGAGCCAATGCGGCGGGAATCCTCGCTGGAGGCGGAGCTTAACGCATCAGACGACGACGCCCTCTGCATGCTCTGCCAGAGGAACTCATCAGGTTAGATTCACTCACTTTAGATTCAATTACATTAGAACTCAGTCCTGTCACATTATTCATTTCAGTAATGTTCAGGTTAATTTGATTATCCTCCAAGCACTCAGCTCAATTAGCAAACTCAGTTACAGCAGTAGTGGACAAAAGCAGCTTATCAGACAGACTGAACCCCCATGTGATCGCAGCGTTTCCTCCATATGCTGCGGATTATTCTGGGATCACATGCAAACGGCCCAAAAGCATCAGTAGGACACCAAATACAAGGAAATTAAAAGAAAGAAGCAATGCCTCGTTTTATATTTCACCTCTTTCTGTCAAACTTTAAATGACTTGAACGATTTGTGAGTTTGACACTTTTTAGTGAAATTACTGAACTTTGACTGAAGGTTCGAATAGAAACAAGATATTAAGAGAAAGAAAGAACAAAGAAAATATTCACACAATCTGAAAATTGTTAAAACATTCTTACAGGTAATATTTTGGAATAAATGTTAAATCACTTTGAAAAAAACACTAAATTATTCAAATTAATAGTTGGGTTTAATAAATATGGCATTAGATGCATTGTTAATGTAAACGTATAAAATAGTATTGTGTTGGTTGTTTTTGATCGTGCCAGAAAGAGATTTTTTGATTATTTATTTATTTATTTATTTAATGGATAGATGGATATACAAATAGGTAGATGGATAGATAGATGGATGGAAGGATGGATGGATAGATGGATGGATGGATAGATATATAGATAAATAAATAGATGGATAGATAGATGATGGTTAGATGGATAGATAGATAGATAGATAGATGGATGGATGGATAGATAGATGAATAGATGGATAGATAGATAGATAGATAAATAGATGGATAGATAGATATATACATGGATAGACTAATAAAAAGAGGGATGGATAGATAGATATATAGATAGATAAATAAATGGATGGATGGATAGTTAGATGGATGGATAGATCGACGGATAGATAGATGGATAGTTAGATGGATAGATAAATATATAGATAGATAGATAGATAGATAGAT
>NW_027509042.1:132500-162500 GCF_051911475.1 Siphateles boraxobius
CGGAAGAGTCTAGAATCTAGAGTCATGAAATATCATGTTATATTATTATTTTTCCACAAGAGGTCGGCAAAGACAAAATGTAAGATATTTTGAGCTGAATTAAACAATTTAGGCATGAAATTGTGAGTTTTTATGAATTCAAGTAGAAAGAATGTGAGGAATGTGCTTAAATGATTATTTATTTATTATTTATTGATAAGAATGTGAGGAATGTGCTTATATTACTATTTATTTATTATTTATTGATTAAATCTAGTAATTTAAAGGTAAATAAAATAAATAAAATAACAAAATAATTAGGGATGCACCGATACCACTTTTTAAGGGTCGAGTACGAGTACCGATATTTTTTTCCTGGTACTCGCCGATACCGATACCGATGCCTGTTGTACTGGGGGGGTTCTCGTTTTATGTGGCAATTTTCTAAGAACAACACAATGAGACTAATGAACAAATCAGCATCTTTATTTTCAACAACTTAAATAAACTTTAAAAAATAAATAATTCTTATTGTGCTTATCACAAATTTTCAAAGCCCAAATTTCACAGTGTCCAATAACCTCCAAAGGGCAAAACCAAGGACATAATGAATGTAATTTTTACCTGCCTGTCACAAAGTTGTCAAAGTGCTAAAGAAATCACAGACAACAAGACAATCAAATTTGTCATAAGGTGCCAAAGAAATCACAGAACAAATGTTTAACATAACACTGAGTAACAATGTAATCACAGCCGAAAGTGTAAAGTGAAATATTAGAGTGTACTATTAAATCTAGCAACACTATAACTGCAGGAAGAGTGTTCATAAGAATTAAGAAATATAAGCTAAGGATATACGTGAGGTATCGGTCTTTGGTATCGGGGTATTTTTACGAGTACGAGTACAAGTACATGAGCTTGGTATCGGGCCCGATACCGATACTGGTATCGGTATCGGTGCATCCCTAAAAATAATCAATAGAAAAAATGCATAAAAAATAGAAAAAAAAATCAAATGAAATAAAAAATAAGCTTTCTGGAAAAAAAAAATGAAGTATAATTTTAGGGCTTCGGGTCATTTTGACCCACGGGGGAAGGATTTTTTACAAAGCGCGGAGCTAGAGCTGCACGATTAATCGCAATTTACATGAAATCGCTCTTAAACCGATTTGGCTTATCGCGAATTATGAAATCGCAAATGCTGTAATTATTAGTTATGCGCAGCTCGTCAGTGATTATTAGTTATGCGCAGCTCGTCACTGATTATTAGTAATGAGCAGCTCGTCAGTGATTAATAGTTATGAGCAGCTCGTCAGTGATTATTAGTAATGAGCAGCTCGTCAGTGATTATTAGTAATGAACAGCTCGTCAGTGATTATTATTAATGAGCAGCTCGTCAGTGATTATTAGTTATGAGCAGCTCGTCAGTGATTATTAGTAATGAGCAGCTCGTCAGTGATTATTAGTTATGAGCAGCTCGTCAGTGATTATTAGTAATGAGCAGCTCGTCAGTGATTATTAGTAATGAGCAGCTCGTCAGTGATTATTAGTTATGCGCAGCTCGTCAGTGATTATTAGTTATGAGCAGCTCGTCAGTGATTATTAGTTATGAGCAGCTCGTCAGTAATTATAAGTAATGAGCAGCTCGTCAGTGATTATAAGTAATGAGCAGCTCGTCAGTGATTATTAGTTATGAGCAGCTCGTCAGTGATTATTATTGATGTGCAGCTCGTCAGTGATTATTAGTAATGAGCAGCTCGTCAGTGATTATTAGTGATGCGCAGCTCGTCAGTGATTATAAGTTATGCGCAGCTCGTCAGTGATTATTAGTGATGAGCAGCTCGTCAGTGATTATTAGTAATGAGCAGCGCGTCAGTGATTATTAGTAATGAGCAGCTCGTCAGTGATTATTAGTAATGAGCAGCTCGTCAGTGATTATTAGTTATGCGCAGCTCGTCAGTGATTATTAGTTATGAGCAGCTCGTCAGTGATTATTAGTTATGAGCAGCTCGTCAGTGATTATTAGTAATGAGCAGCTCGTCAGTGATTATTAGTGATGTGCAGCTCGTCAGTGATTATAAGTTATGAGCAGCTCGTCAGTGATTATTAGTTATGAGCAGCTCGTCAGTGATTATTAGTAATGAGCAGCTCGTCAGTGATTATTAGTGATGTGCAGCTCGTCAGTGATTATTAGTAATGAGCAGCTCGTCAGTGATTATTAGTTATGAGCAGCGCGTCAGTGATTATTAGTAATGAGCAGCGCGTCAGTGATTATTAGTGATGCGCAGCTCGTCAGTGATTATAAGTTAAGCGCAGCTCGTCAGTGATTATTAGTGATGAGCAGCTCGTCAGTGATTATTAGTAATGAGCAGCGCGTCAGTGATTATTAGTGATGCGCAGCTCGTCAGTGATTATAAGTTATGCGCAGCTCGTCAGTGATTATTAGTGATGAGCAGCTCGTCAGTGATTATTAGTGATGAGCAGCTCGTCAGTGATTATTAGTAATGAGCAGCGCGTCAGTGATTATTAGTGATGCGCAGCTCGTCAGTGATTATAAGTTATGCGCAGCTCGTCAGTGATTATTAGTGATGAGCAGCTCGTCAGTGATTATTAGTAATGAGCAGCGCGTCAGTGATTATTAGTGATGCGCAGCTCGTCAGTGATTATAAGTTATGCGCAGCTCGTCAGTGATTATTAGTTATGCGCAGCTCGTCAGTGATTATTAGTGATGAGCAGCTCGTCAGTGATTATTAGTTATGCGCAGCTCGTCAGTGATTATTAGTTATGAGCAGCTCGTCAGTGATTATTAGTTATGAGCAGCTCGTCAGTGATTATTAGTAATGAGCAGCGCGTCAGTGATTATTAGTGATGCGCAGCTCGTCAGTGATTATAAGTTATGCGCAGCTCGTCAGTGATTATTAGTTATGCGCAGCTCGTCAGTGATTATTAGTGATGAGCAGCTCGTCAGTGATTATTAGTTATGCGCAGCTCGTCAGTGATTATTAGTTATGAGCAGCTCGTCAGTGATTATTAGTTATGCGCAGCTCGTCAGTGATTATTAGTGATGAGCAGCTCGTCAGTGATTATTAGTTATGCGCAGCTCGTCAGTGATTATTAGTTATGAGCAGCTCGTCAGTGATTATTAGTTATGAGCAGCTCGTCAGTGATTATTAGTTATGAGCAGCTCGTCAGTGATTATTAGTGATGAGCAGCTCGTCAGTGATTATTAGTTATGCGCAGCTCGTCAGTGATTATTAGTTATGAGCAGCTCGTCAGTGATTATTAGTTATGAGCAGCTCGTCAGTGATTATTAGTAATGACCAGCGCGTCAGTGATTATTAGTTATGAGCAGCTCGTCAGTGATTATTAGTTATGAGCAGCTCGTCAGTGATTATTAGTGATGAGCAGCTCGTCAGTGATTATTAGTGATGAGCAGCTCGTCAGTGATTATTAGTTATGCGCAGCTCGTCAGTGATTATTAGTTATGAGCAGCTCGTCAGTGATTATTAGTTATGAGCAGCTCGTCAGTGATTATTAGTAATGAGCAGCTCGTCAGTGATTATTAGTTATGAGCAGCTCGTCAGTGATTATTAGTAATGAGCAGCTCGTCAGTGATTATTAGTAATGAGCAGCTCGTCAGTGATTATTAGTAATGTGCAGCTCGTCAGTGATTATTAGTTATGCGCAGCTCGTCAGTGATTATTAGTGATGTGCAGCTCGTCAGTGATTATTAGTTATGAGCAGCTCGTCAGTGATTATTAGTTATGAGCAGCTCGTCAGTGATTATTAGTTATGAGCAGCTCGTCAGTGATTATTAGTTATGTGCAGCTCGTCAGTGATTATTAGTGATGTGCAGCTCGTCAGTGATTATAAGTAATGAGCAGCTCGTCAGTGATTATAAGTTATGTGCAGCTCGTCAGTGAATATTAGTAATGAGCAGCTCGTCAGTGATTATTAGTTATGAGCAGCTCGTCAGTGATTATTAGTTATGAGCAGCTCGTCAGTGATTATTAGTTATGAGCAGCTCGTCAGTGATTATTAGTTATGAGCAGCTCGTCAGTGATTATTAGTTATGAGCAGCTCGTCAGTGATTATTAGTGATGTGCAGCTCGTCAGTGATTATTAGTTATGAGCAGCTCGTCAGTGATTATAAGTAATGAGCAGCTCGTCAGTGATTATAAGTAATGAGCAGCTCGTCAGTGATTATTAGTAATGAGCAGCTCGTCAGTGATTATAAGTTATGTGCAGCTCGTCAGTGAATATTAGTGATGTGCAGCTCGTCATTGATTATAAGTAATGAGCAGCTCGTCAGTGATTATTAGTTATGAGCAGCGCGTCAGTGATTATTAGTAATGAGCAGCTCGTCAGTGATTATTAGTAATGAGCAGCTCGTCAGTGATTAAGTTATGTGCAGCTCGTCAGTGAATATTTGTGATGTGCAGCTCGTCATTGATTATAAGTAATGAGCAGCTCGTCAGTGATTATTAGTAATGAGCAGCTCGTCAGTGATTATTAGTAATGAGCAGCGCGTCAGTGATTATTAGTAATGAGCAGCGCGTCAGTGATTATTAGTAATGAGCAGCGCGTCAGTGATTATTAGTAATGAGCAGCGCGTCAGTGATTATTAGTAATGACCAGCGCGTCAGTGATTATTAGTAATGACCAGCGCGTCAGTGATTATTAGTGATGCGCAGCTCGTCAGTGATTATAAGTTATGCGCAGCTCGTCAGTGATTATTAGTGATGAGCAGCTCGTCAGTGATTATTAGTAATGAGCAGCTCGTCAGTGATTATTAGTAATGAGCAGCGCGTCAGTGATTATTAGTTATGAGCAGCTCGTCAGTGATTATTAGTAATGAGCAGCTCGTCAGTGATTATTAGTTATGAGCAGCTCGTCAGTGATTATTAGTGATGAGCAGCTCGTCAGTGATTATTAGTAATGACCAGCGCGTCAGTGATTATTAGTTATGAGCAGCTCGTCAGTGATTATTAGTAATGAGCAGCTCGTCAGTGATTATTAGTTATGAGCAGCTCGTCAGTGATTATTAGTAATGAGCAGCTCGTCAGTGATTATTAGTAATGAGCAGCTCGTCAGTGATTATTAGTTATGTGCAGCTCGTCAGTGATCATTAGTGATGTGCAGCTCGTCAGTGATTATAAGTTATGTGCAGCTCGTCAGTGATTATTAGTGATGTGCAGCTCGTCAGTGATTATTAGTGATGTGCAGCTCGTCAGTGATTATAAGTTATGAGCAGCTCGTCAGTGATTATTAGTTATGTGCAGCTCGTCAGTGATTATTAGTTATGAGCAGCTCGTCAGTGATTATTAGTGATGTGCAGCTCGTCAGTGATTATAAGTTATGAGCAGCTCGTCAGTGATTATTAGTGATGTGCAGCTCGTCAGTGATTATTAGTAATGAGCAGCTCGTCAGTGATTATTAGTGATGTGCAGCTCGTCAGTGATTATTAGTTATGAGCAGCTCGTCAGTGATTATTAGTGATGTGCAGCTCGTCAGTGATTATAAGTTATGAGCAGCTCGTCAGTGATTATTAGTTATGTGCAGCTCGTCAGTGATTATTAGTAATGAGCAGCTCGTCAGTGATTATTAGTGATGTGCAGCTCGTCAGTGATTATAAGTTATGAGCAGCTCGTCAGTGATTATTAGTGATGTGCAGCTCGTCAGTGATTATAAGTTATGAGCAGCTCGTCAGTGATTATTAGTTATGTGCAGCTCGTCAGTGATTATTAGTAATGAGCAGCTCGTCAGTGATTATTAGTGATGTGCAGCTCGTCAGTGATTATAAGTTATGAGCAGCTCGTCAGTGATTATTAGTGATGTGCAGCTCGTCAGTGATTATTAGTAATGAGCAGCTCGTCAGTGATTATTAGTGATGTGCAGCTCGTCAGTGATTATTAGTTATGAGCAGCTCGTCAGTGATTATTAGTGATGTGCAGCTCGTCAGTGATTATAAGTTATGAGCAGCTCGTCAGTGATTATTAGTTATGTGCAGCTCGTCAGTGATTATTAGTTATGAGCAGCTCGTCAGTGATTATTAGTTATGTGCAGCTCGTCAGTGATTATTAGTGATGTGCAGCTCGTCAGTGATTATAAGTTATGAGCAGCTCGTCAGTGATTATTAGTGATGTGCAGCTCGTCAGTGATTATTAGTAATGAGCAGCTCGTCAGTGATTATTAGTGATGTGCAGCTCGTCAGTGATTATTAGTTATGTGCAGCTCGTCAGTGATTATTAGTGATGTGCAGCTCGTCAGTGATTATAAGTTATGTGCAGCTCGTCAGTGATTATAAGTAATGAGCAGCTCGTCAGTGATTATAAGTTATGAGCAGCTCGTCAGTGATTATTAGTTATGTGCAGCTCGTCAGTGATTATTAGTTATGTGCAGCTCGTCAGTGATTATTAGTAATGAGCAGCTCGTCAGTGATTATAAGTTATGGTTGCCGTCGCTCACACGGGCTCGGCGGGGAGGTTTCCACGAGCGCTCCTTCGTTACGGTGTTGATGTAATAACAGCGTCCGGTCCCGGGGTCTCGGTACTGATCCCAGAGCTGCAGCGACTGGAGGGGCCGTTGCCCCGGCGACGGCTTCGGAGGCTCCGCCCACTGCCTGCTCCCCGCCTCCGACAGAGAACTCTGGGAAATGTAGGCCGATGATGAAAGCTGAGGATAGGAGACATTAGAGGGATTACAAAGAAATATGGCACATATTGCATGGAAAATGCAGCACTTGTGTTGCGCTATGAATTACCTTTTAACTAGTGTTATTTCAGTTTTATTTATGTCATTATAATATTTATTAATATTTTGAGTTAGATTTTATTTTTATATTCTCAGTTTTCATTTTAGTTTTAATAATTTGATGTACTTATGTCCTTTTTAGTTATATATATAATATATATATATAAGTTTATTTCAATTTGAGTTTACTTATAAAATATTTCTGTTTTCCAATTGCTAATTTTTATTTTATTTCAGCTTTTCAATTAAAATTAAAAGTAAGTAAAGTAATGTTTTTTAGTTTTGATCATTTTAATAAAACATATTTATTTACACTTTTCTAATTTCTAATTTTCATTCGTTTATTTAATATTTTAATTTATTTTTGTTTGTTTTTAAATGACCAACAACGGTTTTTAATAGTTAAAAGTTTCAGGTTTCGTATTTCAGTTTTACTTTTAAAATCTTTAGTACTTAAGTAACAAACAAGTTGAAGTTTTCATCTAATACTGTATTTCAGCTTTATTTCAATTATTAACACAACAATGCATGAAATAAAGTTCACAGAGGAAGTTAAACCTTAATCACATGTTTTGAAATCTGTTCAAAAACTAATTATTGCTGATCTTTTAGGCGAATGCAACCATGATTTCTAATGTGTGTGTGTTTAATGTGTGTATGTGAGACTAATTAGTGCCATTGCAAGATTATCCCAGTTAAAAGTGTACGGAGGTGCATGATGGGATACAATAGAGTCGTGTGTGTGTGTTACTGTGGTTATAGACGTAGACTTCACTAAGTAAGAAAACAGCTTGAAGCCACAACCGTCAAGAGGAAGTGGCCTAAAACACAGACACACACGACTATATGAACAATACAGAGAAGGAACATAAACCATTAGAAGCCACGAACAATAAATCAGGGCTAAATGTAAAAGGTTTGCTGATGTCATTCATGCACTTTAGTCCAGACGAGGTTTGAGTGCACTTAAAAGCTTTGACTGATGGATTACGGTTTGTTTATGTGCTGTAAATCTCCAGTGGAGATGCTGCATATGGAGGGATGTTTTCTGAGGTGAGAACCGTGTCGATTTGGATTATATAACTCTTCTCTATGATGCCATATGGCCACGCGGCGTGTGCGGGGCGAGAGACATGCCGTAGATGAACAGCAGGAGTCTCTCTCTCTGATATCAGACACGCTTGACTCCTGAAGGACGGTGTATAAGAACAAAACAGCATCTTTATACTCAATAAAACATGCTGCACTCAGAAAGATACTAAAATCAAGTGTTGTTTATATGTCTATGTGGTGTTTTTAATATGCTTTAACAGAAATCATGTGTAAATTCATAAGTCGACAGCATTGCTGAGTATTTTCTCCTTAAAACTGCAGTGAACCGAAGACAGTCTCAAAAACACGGTTTGAAATCGCTGGTGTTTCTGACGTCACAAACTACATTGTAACCAATCAGATCAACGTGTGATCGTCAACGAGTGGATCTCTGAGTGAGTGGAGGCGGGGCTTATTTGCATATTCATAGAACCGCGAATACTAAATGAGGCAAGGGTGTTGAGTTACATTCAAGATATTTTAAGGCATGAAGAATTTTTTTTTAAGGAATAAACGTAAATATGTAATTTTGGTGATCAAATATGAGTTTTAAGTGATAAAATGTTTGTGACGGTAGAAAACGGGCGTTTTTGAGACTGTCTTTGGTTCACTGCAGTTTTAAGGAGAAAATACTCAGCAATGCTGTCTCGACTTATGAATTTACACATGGCTTGTTTTAAAGCATATTAAAAACACCACATAGACACATAAACAACATTAAAAGCTGGATTTTCACCACAGGGGGACTTAAAATAAACTAATAAACTTAATGTGGAGCATATATACAGTAATCAACATTTGAAGTGGATCAAGTTAATCAAAGTTGTTCCTAAGACAAGAACGGGTATTGTTTAAATTCATGTATAACTTTGATGAAAGGTTTTGATCCACTTCAAATTCACACTAGTCAGATTTATCTAACAGTACTAATAAACTTAATGTGTTTTAAATACACAATAACCAGGTTAATATATTTATCATCAATAAATCCAATTTGTTTCAATCTTTTTAACTTTGAATATTGCTTGTTTCAGAACTAGTCATATTTATTTTTACCACGTTCATACTTGTTTTTAACTGAATAAATGTGGTTTTCGCAAAGAACATTAATGCTTATTCTAATGCATTTTGAAAATATGATTATTTAATGCGATGCAAATAGTAAACTTATAGATTACTTATGCTATGAGTTTTTTGAGTGCAGAAATCTGAGCCGTTTCATTTATGTACAGTACTACTAACATATATGCATTAGCAGTTTATGTAACAAGTATATAACCAAAACAGGGTATTTTATATGCAATTCAAATGCATTAATCTTAAATTTAGGCCTGTAAATTAAATATTTTAGTTATAGCATCGGTGAAAGTGAGGTTGGTTGTTTGAGGCTCGAATGTTAATTTCGTGCTGCAGGAAACAGCTGGTGGTTAAAATGAAGCCTTGAACTTTATCCACGAGGGCACGTTTGCTCTCGCTGAGTGTGTGTGTGTGTGTGTGTGTGTGTGTGTTTGGGTGTGAACGAGTGTTTGAGAGTAAGTCACACCCTGGAAACACAAGCATATGCACAACAGACGGCAGTGAGAATCAATAGAGTTAAACTAACTGGTGCATGAGATTTAAAGAGACAGACACTCTTATCAATTTCATACCAGATAAACTACTTTCTGTCAGATGTTTAGGTTATAAAGTGTGTTTGTGCCAATCTTTCAGTGTCCAAATGCTTCATGAGGCGAGATGTATGTGGTAAACTGTTTTACGATAGAAATACTAAATGATTGACCGTAATATTCAGAAGTCTAAATATAAAATGATCAAATGATTTGAGCAGCTCCACATTCATTTTAAGACACTATAGACTCATTTTATAGGACTTTTGGGAGAAAAATCTGAGACAAAGCTGATACTTGAAGTACTTTTCATGTAAAAACTTTCAAAGCTCAAAGTCCAAGACAAAGTTAAAAGAACCAATTGACCCTTCGCTAAGCCCCGCCCTCCTTAGTTACTGTTGCTACGCCTGTCAAGCTTTCGCGTCTAGCACGTCTATTACAGTGTGTATGCACCAGTGTCAGACATTCCCAATGAGATAATTAGTAATTTTTGGCGAACATGTGAAATATCTGAGAGAGCAAGACAAAAGGGACTGCAGTGTGCATTCGAGGGATATATCCACGACATAATATGCAACCGATTAGAGAATAATTTCATAAGAATTGAAGCTAAAGCCTATAGTCGCAGCAGCCGCGCCTCGTACGCTGACCATTCACATGGGAAACACAAACATTGAGGAACAGCGATGTTCAAGCACAGCAGGGTAAGTGAAATGTGAAAATAATCTAATAATTATAAATAAAACAGCTTATCCATAAATCTTGTGGAATAACACTAACACCGGGAGAGCCGCGATCGGATTGGTTTAAAGTTACTCAGTCAGGGGTAACTGTTAGTAGGCCGTCAATTAACAAAATGCTGAAATATATTTTAAAGTATGTCAGTGAGCCTCTCTCTTGTCTTTAATCGTCTTATTTTACGTTAAAACATGTGCATTATGAACAAAGAACCGTCATTATTTCCAACTTCCAAGCAATCGGTGTTTTTGTTAATCCTGTGGACATGTAGTTGTGAATGTGGTCTCACACACTGCTGATCCACGCACATCATTTCTCATCTTGGCTTTTAGATTTTCGGGAAGGAAAAAAATTCCACTCCCCCGTCCAAACTTTTAGGATACCGGGTATCAGATTTGCACAATCCGTACGCACAAAGCTTCGGCATGTTTCCCCTCGCTCGAAAGCTTGCCAGACCTCCCGCGCCTAGTTACGGTTGCTAAGACACGATTGGCCAATGGCGGTTTTCCGGCTTGGCTTAGCGAAGGGTCAATTCTGAACAAATTGTTTAAACCTACAAAGTAATGTAACTCATTTGCATAATGCCAGCCTCTGGTCTTGATTGGCTGAGCAGCGTCTCTTAGCTCCGCCCTCAAACACTGTAGTGTATCTGAGACTGGAAGAGTTTTGTTCGTGTCGAGAATACGCCGTTTTCTGAGATTGATACGGTAAAACCCACGCCATCGTTACTGTTCGTATTACTGTGTGTCAAGAGCTGAGATTCAGATATGATAATGAGTTTTTGTTTTCTGACCAATCAGAGCAGAGCAGCTCTCAGAGAGGCGGGGCTTAGAGAGACTGAATCTTCGACCGAAGCATTTCAGACACTGAAGCCGCCTTTCCACTGCACACGACATTCGCGTACGATTGTCGCATTTCGCCCCCTAGTGTCAGTCGCACGGAACTTTGAAATTGGTCGTGAAACAAACGTTACTCGGCTATTCACAATGGTAAAATGAATTATTTTAATTAATGTAATGCATGCATGAATATATCCACACAGAACAAACGACCCTCAATACATCTAAAATAAAAACATAGTAGATTTTATAGAGCTAATCAATATTAATATTGATTCAATAATTATAAAAAAAAATTTCTTCCATAATTATTAATAACCGACATTTTACAGAAATAGCGTTTACAGAATAACATTAAAGAGTTAAAATATTGGTAATTCTAGCCTCGCGCTCATAGTTTTGAGTATAATGCATCACATCCGTTTGACCGGTCGCATACGGTCTAGCCGAGGAAGTTCAGATATTTCAACAGATCCAAAGCTCAAATCGGATCCGAATTTTCCGCATACGCATATGATCGGAACTCCCCGCAGCTCCCGTACGACTCACACTGGAAATTAATGACTTCGGGTCCGACGGCTGTCGTTTGTCGTGTGCAGTGGAAAGGCGGCTTGAGAGAAAACAGCTGATGCTGCAGTGGAGATTATGAGATATATTTTCACTGGATGCATGTAAAACTATTGTAACTATTGTAGGAGTCTATAATGTGTGTGTGTGTGTCATACATGCATTAGTGTGTTTGACGAGAAATGATCTTGTGACCTGAATGTGACTGTAATCCCTGATTATTGAGCTTAAAGACAAGAGGAAACCATAAATATACAGTGAAACACTCTGAGAAAAAAATAAAGCGCAAGAACTAATTAGGTTAATAATGAAAGATTATAAGCGGCAGATTATGCATGTAAGCATTGATTGTCCTGGTCAGCTGTTACCTGTGTGTGTGTGTGTGTGTGTGTGTGTGTGTGTGTGTGTGTGTGTGTGTGTGTGTGTGTGTGTGTGTGTGTGTGTTTTTGTGTGTGTTTGTGTGTGTGTGTTTGTGTGTGTGTGTGAGAGACAGTAAGTGTGAGTGTGTGTATGAGTGAGTGTGTATGAGTGAGTGTGTATCTCATTGTGTATGTGTGTGGGTGAGTAAGTGTGTGAGTGTGTGTATGAGTGAGTATGTATGTGTGTGTGTGTTAGTGACTGTCTATTACCTGTACGCATCCCTGTGTGTGTCTGCGTGTGTGTGTCTGCATGTGTCTGTTACCTGTGTGTGTGTGTGTGTGTGTCTGTTACTTGTGCGTGACCCTGTGTGTCCCTCTGTGTGTCTTCATTTGAGTGTGTATCTCTGTGTGTGTGTGTGTGTGTGTATCTCTGTGTGTGTGTGGGTGTGTGTGTGTCTGTTATCTGTACGTGTCCCTGTGTGTGTCTGCATGTGAGTGTGTATCTGTATCTGTGTGTGTATGTGTATCTGTGTGCGTGTCTGTTACCTGTACGTGTCCCTGTGTGTGAGTGTGTATCTCTCTGTGTGTGTGTGTGTGTGTGTGTGTGTATGTAGGTGTGTGTGTGTGTGTATGTTACCTGTACGTGTCCCTGTGTGTATGCATGTGAGTGTGTATCTGTGTGTGT
Organism: Siphateles boraxobius; assembly: GCF_051911475.1. NCBI lineage: Eukaryota > Metazoa > Chordata > Actinopteri > Cypriniformes > Leuciscidae > Siphateles > Siphateles boraxobius. The sequence continues at coordinate 145,120 of NW_027509042.1, forward strand.
GTGTGTGTGTGTGTCTGTTACCTATACGTGTCCCTGTGTATATGCATGTGAGTGTGTATCTGTGTGTGTGTGTGTGTGTGTGTGTTTGTTTCTGTTACCTGTACGTGTCCCTGTGTGTGTCTGTGTGTGAGTGTGTATCTCTGTGTGTGTGTGTGTGTGTGTGTGTGTGTGTGTGTGTGTATCTGTTACCTGTACGTGTCCCTGTGTGTATACATGTGAGTGTGTATCTGTGTGTGTGTGTGTTTGTTTTTGTGATTTGTGAGGACACAAATGTGTATAATGACATGGGTATTACACTGGTATTACAACTTGAACGTGAAAAATTAGGACATTTCCTGAGTCCTCATATTTCAAATGGCTTTAAAAACATACTAAGCAGTGTTTTATTAAAAATGTAAAAATGCAGAATGTCTCCTGTGACGGGTAGGTTTAGGGATAGGGGCAGTGTGTGTGTGTGTGTGTGTGTGTGTGTGTGTGTGTGTGTGTGTGTGTGTGTGTGTGTGTGTGTGATGGATAGGTTTAGGGATAGGGGCAGTGTGTGTGTGTGTGTGTGTGTGTTTGTGTGTGTGTGATTGGTAGGTTTAGGGATAGAGGCAGTGTGTGTGTGTGTGTGTCTGTTACCTGTACGTGTCCCTGTGTGTGTCTGCGTGTGGCGGTGCTCATGTCCCACTGGCTGTAGGATCTGCTCGGGCTGCTGAGAGAGTGTGTGTGTGTGTGTGTGTCCTGGTAGGGGTTCCGGGGGAGGTTGCTGGAGCTCTGGCTGCGGGAGATGGGACCCGTACACACACCCGGGACCGTCAGGTGACCCGCGGGCGAGGAAGCAGGGAATGATGGGAAATGTCCTCTCACTGGGACTCGGCTACAGTTCAGATTCTCCATGGACCGACAGAACTGCTTATCAGGCACTGAGAGGAACAACACACAATAACCCTTAAAGACACACTTCAGCAACAAACTAAATCACGTTATCATCCCCTCATGTACTAGAAATGAATTTGTTTTATTGTACTTTTTAGCTGCATTTTTAAGTGATAATGCAAATAATTGTTTTTAATCTGATTAATGGAAATGGAGAGTAGCATAATGAAATCATTGCAATATTTATGACATTGCTGAAGTTTTATAAGGCAGAAAACAATTATATTAATATATTTAAATTCGTGCTGTCAAATCGATCAATCGTGATTAATTGCATGTAACAAAAGTTTGTGTTAATATAATGTGTGTGTACATATAGATATATCAATGTGTGTGTGTATATATATATATATATATATATATACACACACACACATATATATAAATGTAATAATATATTTACACACATATAAACAAACTTTTATGTTTGTGTTTATATAATATGTGTGTACATATATATATAAATGTGTGTGTGTTTATATACACTCACCTAAAGGATTATTAGGAACACCTGTTCAATTTCTCATTAATGCAATTATCTAATCAACCAATCACATGGCAGTTGCTTCAATGCATTTAGGGGTGTGGTCCTGGTCAAGACAATCTCCCGAACTCCAAACTGAATGTCAGAATGGGAAAGAAAGGTGATTTAAGCAATTTTGAGCGTGGCATGGTTGTTGGTGCCAGACGGGCCGGTCTGAGTATTTCACAATCTGCTCAGTTACAGGGATTTTCACGCACAACCATTTCTAGGGTTTACAAAGAATGGTGTGAAAAGGGAAAAGCATCCAGTATGCGGCAGTCCTGTGGGCGAAAATGCCTTGTTGATGCTAGAGGTCAGAGGAGAATGGGCCGACTGATTCAAGCTGATAGAAGAGCAACTTTGACTGAAATCACCACTCGTTACAACCGAGGTATGCAGCAAAGCATTTGTGAAGCCACAACACGCACAACCTTGAGGCGGATGGGCTACAACAGCAGAAGACCCCATCGGGTACCACTCATCTCCACTACAAATAGGAAAAAGAGGCTACAATTTGCAAGAGCTCACCAAAATTGGACAGTTGAAGACTGGAAAAATGTTGCCTGGTCTGATGAGTCTCGATTTCTGTTGAGACATTTAGATGGTAGAGTCAGAATAATGGATGCATCATGCCTTGTTACCACTGTGCAGGCTGGTGGTGGTGGTGGTGGTGGTGTAATGGTGTGGGGGATGTTTTCTTGGCACACTTTAGGCCCTTTAGTGCTGTAGGATTACAAATTTATTTAAATGTTTAATTTAGATTTCCAATACAATAGTATTTTATATTGAGAAAGTTTATAAATGATGAGACCAGGAAATCTCTGCAAATGGTAGGGGTTCCCAGCAGGATATTCCTGACTGTCCCATCTCATTACGAGAAGGCTAGGCTTTTCCTGTTCTCATTGTTTTACGGGGTGAAGAGTCATGCTGAGCAAGTTTGAACACCTGTTATTTTATTACTGAGACCATTTGTCTCATCTCAGTACGAGAAGTCTATGTCTTTCCTGTTCTCGTGTCTCATGCTGAGCAGGTTCCACAATCTGTATACCTTATTTACATTTGCTTTGTTTTCAGAGAAGTCTCCACCTATATGCAATCCCTCCCCCTTGAAATGTATATAAACTACAATGTAAAGTTCCCTTAGTTAGACTTGATTGAGATGACTACAGCGACGAAATAAAGAACTTATACCTCAACAATCTCCTGGTCTGCAACTCTATCTTTTCTACACTTGAGAAGAAGAAGTTCACAACAGATGGTGCCCTGTGACCCGGATGGAGAAACTGAAACTCAACAAAGAATGAACTTTTGAAACTTCAAAGCTCAAAGATCTCAACAAAGATCTGACTTTCCAGTTCCAGACTGAATCTTTTGAATCCAGAAAGATCTCAACAAAGCTGCCTGAGTTCGCGAACTGAATCTCAACAAAGATCTCAACAAAGCTGACTGAGTTCCAGAACCAAGCTCAACAAAGATCTCTGACTGAGTTTCCAGACGGAATTTTTTCCATACAACAATAATTTGGTGAGTTTCACTCCATTCAAAGAACCGTTGAAAAACCAGTAAAAATTATCCTCTGTGCCGTCAGAGAAAGAGTTATCAGACAGCTGTAGTGTTTGATTACCCAAAGTTATCCTTTAGAAGTTGTCTTTTAAAGATTAAAATATATCCTCTGTTCAGTCAGGGACGTTTTTAACATCACATGTTAAAAAGATATCCTCTGTGTCAGGCAGGGAAGATTAGTATTATTTTGCTAATTATTTGTTTTGTTGTTTGTTACCTTGTGGTGTTACCCTCTAAAAAAATTATTTTAGAGAAGAGAGTTTGATCCTCTGAATTGTCAGGGAAGTTGTTGGTATCCTCTGTGCAGACAGGGAAGATTTTAGCATTCAAGTTAAAATATTGTTAGCCTCTGTGCAAGCAGAGAAGAGGTAGTCTTACAGGCTATTTATTTTGGTTACCCTTTTAAAAGTTTTTCTTTTAGAGAGGAAAAGTTTGATCCTCTGTTTCAGGCAGGGAAGTTAAATGTGATGTGTTGGTAACAAGGAAGGTTTATCAACAGTTTGATCTGTGACATAAGTGTAGACTCTTTTGATCAGAGAAGTTTTAGTGTTTTTGATTGTGTGATAAAGAAATCCACAAAATGGTTAGAACGAATGCTAGGCTGGTTCCAACAACTGAAAAATTTGGTCTTGCGACTCCTTTGTGGTCAGATAGTGAATTTAAAACACTGTTAGGAGAACAAATGAACCTAATAGTCACTGAGAAAGTTAGAAAAGAACTAACGCAGAAATATGAGATTCATCCAGACAAAACTTGGTCGGTAGATGAGTGTAAAAAAGTACTAGGAGCAAGTATTCGCAAGAACAATGTGAAAGGCATAATATGTTGCCATAGAGAATTTGGTTTAGCACTAGCTACAGAACAGTCTAAACGCAACTCAGAGCTAGAGAAACAGATTAATGAGCTCCGGGCTAAAGTTTCCTCTTTAACCAAGAAATTGAACCGCAACAAAGATGCAGAAAAAACTGATGGGGAAGAAGTAAGTCAGCCTGATAACATTTACCCTGATTTACGAACGTTCTTTGAAACAGATGTAGCCGTCCAATCAGTCACTGATAAGCCTGTTAATTCAGTTTATGTGTGTGGAGCTAGAAAAAGATCACAGGGAATTGAGGAAAATGAAAGTGTTTCTACCCACCCTTCTGTAGTCCGAATACAAACTGTCGCAAAAGCCCTTGGACCTAAGGATATAGAACGACTCTCTGAGAGTTTACCCTCACCACGTAAACAGTTTTCTGAATTTAGAAGGGCATTCATAGGCAAAATTCGTCTATATGACATGTCGTTAACAGAAGTCACACAGTTAATGTCACAAATTTTAACTGATTCTGAATTCAACAGTTTTGAATCTGCAGTGACTTCTGAACTACAACATGCCAGTAGAGGCGATATGAGAGAAGGTGTTTTGAAAATCCTAAAGACTATCTTAGGACCCAAAATAGACTGGTCTAGAGTTACTAGCTGTGTACAAAAGAAAGAAGAAACGGTAAATGAATATACTGAACGGTTTTGTCAGTCAGCCATAACTTACAGTGGAATAGTGGATGATTCCGAAAGTGTGCTCGATGACAAAGGACCACTAATTCGTATCTGGTCAGATGGCCTTGTAGCCGAATACAGAAGAGCTTTGCCATTCCTAGATCTAACTTGGTCTAACAGAACTCTCAGAAGTAACGTTGACAGGTTAGCTGCATGGGAAAGAGATGCTGATGTTAAAACCAAAGTGAGAGTAGCAGCAGCAGCTACATTTAGCACAGCAAAACAAGAAAACAGGTGGTCTAAAAAAGAAGGGAGCTGCCACTATTGTGGAAGATTAGGACATTGGGAGAAAGAGTGTAGGAAGAAATTGCAAGATACAAAAAGAAATGCTATGCATAATTCTGCTCCTTCTCAGCCTGCTTACAACCCGGAAGCAGTTCCGCAAGTGTCCACTGAAACTTTAGGACAGCTTGTTCAGGCTCTTTTAAGAGCACAAAAAGACCAGGAAAAAAACTAATTGTTGGGGCTGTGAGTAGCTACCTTACCCCTGTAATACATCATAATGACACAAGAATTTTTGTGAAAGGTAGCATACAAGAGAAAGAAATTGATTTTTTGCTTGATACAGGTGCAGAAATTACCATAATTCCTACAAAATTGGCTAAAGGTTTAGACATTCCGTACAAGAAAACCAAATTTTCTTTAACTGGCGTAATAGGTGAAGATTCCGATTTGTATGAAACCCCGCCCATAGATGTACAATTTGGCCCAAAAACTCTGACTACAAAATTGTTATGTGCTCCATTAAATACAGGTGCAATTTTAGGCATGGATCTCCTGAGACAAATACATCTAACTTTAGACGTGTCCTCAGAATCTGCTAGCATTCAAATTTCCTCAGCACAAGTTTCTACCAATAATGTAATCCCTCCAGAGTATGCTTTCTTACAGAATCATCCAATTTGGGCTAAAGACAAGGATGATTGTGGTTTGTTGACAGGTGTAGAACCAATAAAATTGACGGGGACTCCACCTCCGGTCACCAAACAATATCCGATCAATAAGGAAGCTATACAGGGGATCAAACCTATTGTAGAAAAGTTGCTGACGCAAGGAGTGCTAGTTAAAACCAACAGTCCCTGTAACTCACCCATTTGGCCCATCAAGAAATCCAATGGGACATGGAGACTTACAATAGACTACAGAGTAGCCAATAAAAATATTGATAAAATCACCCCTCTAGTGGCAGATCCTTCCACAATTTGTAATGGCATACCATTAGAGAGTAAGATTTTTTCAGTAATTGATATGTCTAATGGATTCTTTTCTGTACCGTTGCACTCTGACAGCCAGCCATGGTTAGCTTTCACAGTTGACTATGAGCAATACCAGTGGACACGTTTGCCACAGGGATTTCAAAACTCCCCAACCATATACCATCAGGCTGTCAGACGTGATTTGTGTGACCCAGAATGTCCGGTAAAACAGTCCACTATGATCCAATATGTCGATGATATTTTGATTTCCTCAACAGATCACGAGGTACATCAAACTGAATTGGCATCATTGTTGGACTATTTGCATAAGAAAGGACACAAATGCAGCTTTCACAAAGCTCAAATTGCTAAAAAGCAAGTCACATTTCTGGGTCAAACAATTGGTGCAGGAAATAGATCCATTACACAGGATCGAGCGGCTTCAGTCAAAGCCATACCCCCGCCTACTACCATTAAAACACTCCGATCATTTTTAGGAACAGCAGGTTACTGTAGACCTTGGATTGAAGACTATGCCTCAATTGCACAGCCGCTCTATGACTTGTTGAAAGGCCATGGTAAAGATTCTGATACTGTTTGTATGGAAGAATGTCACCTCAAAGCGTTCAATGATTTGAAGAGAGCACTATGTCAAGCACCAGCATTAGGAATTGCCCAAACTGATAGACCATTTGTGCTTTATGTCCATGAACATTTAAGCTTCATGACTGCATGTCTAATGCAAGATCATGGGGGCAGTTTACGCCCAATTCATTACTATTCTGGTAAACTTGACATAGTAGCTCAAGGTATGGGCCCATGCCTCAGAGCAGTACAGGCAGTGCATCTAGCGCTTCAGGCTTCATCAGGAATGGTGTTAGGACAGTCTGTAAACGTAAGATGTCCGCACGCAGTGTCCGCATTAATGAATCAAGCAAAAGTCACTTCTGTCACTTCCTCTCGCTGGGGAAATTGGTTAGCAACTCTCACAGCCCCGAATATTGTCTTACAGCGTGCACCTGTCACGAATCCGTCCTCATGTATGATGTCTGCTATGACTGAAGTTTTGTTAGAGGATGAAGGAGAAATGACACACGATTGTGTTACGCTTACATATACACCTATGAGTGAAATAAAAGAAACTCCCACAGAGAATTCAGAATTTGAGTTGTTTGTTGACGGTTCAGCTCAAGTAATTGAAGGTAACAGACGAGCAGGTTATGCAGTAACGTCCACCACGGAAGTGTTAGCTTCAGGACGTCTTCCAGATCATTTTTCAGCTCAAGCTGCAGAACTAGTAGCCCTAACAAGAGCATGCACGCTAGCTTCAGGATCAGTTGCTAATATCTACACAGATTCCAGATATGCTTTTGGGGTAATTCATGATTTTGGTGTCATTTGGCAAACCAGACAGTTTCTAACTTCTGCTGGATCCCCCATTAAGCATGCTGAATTAGTGAAAGATCTAATGTTTTCCATGAAACTTCCAAAGAAATTAGCAGTGATCAAAGTGAAAGCACATCTCACAACTAATACTACGGAAGCTAAAGGTAATGCTCTTGCTGATATGGCAGCTAAACAGGCTTGTTTCTATGCAACTGTACAAGTGTGTTCAGGTAGTGCAGCACAGAAGACAATTATGCCTCCTGAATCAATAATTGATCTGTACAAAGACGTTCCTCTGTATGAAGCATGGACATGGTTAGACAAAGGAGCCACAGTGGATTCATCTGGTTGCTGGACCAAAGGGGGAAAGTATGTCGCTCCCGAATCACTGCTGCCATATTTGGCTCAACAAATACACAGTTTAGGTCACAGTGGTCCAGCAACGATGAATCACAGGTTCTCAAATCAGTGGTGGAATCCAAAATTCAGAAATGTAGCCACAGAAACAGCCAAGAGGTGTGTTACATGTCAGAAAAATAATGATATACCAGCAGCCACTACACCAGCAGCACATACCCCAGCTCCACCAGGACCATTTCGTCACCTGCAAGTTGATTACATATCATTGCCTCGTTGTAAGGGAAAAACTGATGTTTTGGTAGTAATAGACAAGTTTTCAAGATGGGTAGAAGCTTATCCAACAGGGCGTGCTACAGCTGCACATACTGCTAAATGTCTTGTCACTGATTTCATTCCCAGATGGGGATTACCAGATTGGATTGACTCAGATCAAGGTACACACTTCACAGGACAGATAGTCAAGGAAGTGTCTAGAATGTTGCAGATTAAGTGGAACCTCCACTGCCCCTATAGGCCACAAGCATCAGGACAGGTTGAACGTGCAAACAGAACAATCAAAATCAGGCTAAGCAAAATGCATCAGGAAGGAGTACCATGGGTTGAAGCGTTGCCAGCAGTACTGTGTAGTATGAGAGCATCACCTAACAGAACAGTAGGACTGAGCCCTCATGAGATTATTACTGGACGCCCCATGCAGATGCCAGGTGTGATTGATCTTAGAAATGCTGATGTACACATTACCTCAGATGCCCTGATTGCTTACTGTGAAAACCTAACAAAGGCGGTACAGAGTGCCAGAGGGAGAGTTGAGTCATGTTGGCAGACTTCACCAGAAGGGGGACACACAATCATCCCAGGTCAATGGGTCATGATAAAGTCATTCAGAAATAAGCCATTAGAACCAAAGTGGCATGGGCCACATCAAGTGATGTTGATTACAGCCGCTGCAGTATTGTGTGAGGGAAGGAAAACCTGGACTCATTGTACACACTGTAAGGTTGTTCCCCCACCAACAGGGATAGGTTAGGACACAGAACCAGTGAGGAGCCCCGGGAAGAACCGAATGCAGTAGGCTTCGGGGGTTAACCCTGGGGTGAAGACTTCCCTCATAGGCCCTATCCTAGTCCATCCTTACCTCACTGTTCTTTAGGTGTCAAAGGTTTAAGAAATAGGGAAAGAGGAAATCAACAATAGCAGACTCAGAAAAAGTTCACAATCCTAGTGTTTGAACAAATACTGCTCTACTGTCTTTTGTTTTTTTTTTCTTTCTTATTCTGTGCAGACACGACTTGATGACAGTCCGGGACCCATACGCACCAACCTCCTCACCTGCGTATGAAGCCACAACCTCCAGAAAACAACTAGACTCACTGGCGAACCAACTATCACGAAAGAAAAAAAAAATACACAACGCAGAGACTCACATACGAAACCTTCAATCATTCATCAACATGATCAAGATTGTCGTTCTACTAAGCATCATGGACATCGCACAAAGTGTGGACCCCAGAAACAACATATTCTTAGAGCTAATGAATATGTCAAGAAATGCCTTGTTTGCTGGAAAGGACGTTTGCATGCCACACGCACCTTCAGTAGGAGCAGGAATCCCCTGGGTGGCACACCCTATCTCCAAATGTGACACGTGTACCTTATTCAATCATCATACCAGTGAATTATACAACAAGGATACATGTCACAATACAACAATTCCTCCAGCTTCTCCGTGTTGCATTCCAGGACTACCATCCTGCAACCTAACTTCAGCTACTCCCATCATGACAGATCTACTCCTGCCAATGATGTTCTATTGGTGCATGGAAAATTATGCTCCAGCATCGACTCCACTGGGGGAAATTCCTCGTGAACGTTGCAGCTTTGTGATTGAAAGAGGAGCAGAATCCCACGTGTACGTTACTACAACAGATAAGAAAGAGGAAAATGACTTAACAGAGTGTTTCTCCAGAAACCCATCCCTACCAAATTTTTTTGAAATAAATCAGTTGTGTATGATCTCTCCACCAACTGACACTTTTTGGTTATGTGGAACTTCTGTCTACAGCATCCTCCCCAGCCAATTTAACGGAAGGTGCACCCTGGTTTATATTCTACCAGCTATCAGAGAAAATACACACTCCACCCCAAGCTCCCCACAGCTACAAAATTCAGCTCCTACCACTAACGAAGCAGATGGCTGCATTCCAGGACTCACTTGTGCACAAACATGGTGGTCAAGAACTCTTGGAGCATTAATACCATCTTATGGTGTCATGCAAGCCCTTGATCAAGTCAGAAGCTTATCGAATTCTGTACAGAAATTGGCCAATGATACGGCTTGGGCCCTTGGTAACATCACGGACACTCTCGCTTCGCACAAGATAATGATCTTACAGAACAGAGTGGCCTTGGATTACATTCTAGCAACGCAAGGAGGAGCCTGCACCATCATCGGACCTGAGTGCTGCACCGGGTTAATGGATCCAACAGAGAACTTGAACAAAATCCAACAAGACATTCTTGATCTTTCAGCAAAATTACACCAGATGACTGAAGTTAATTTTTCATGGTTCGGAAACTTGATTGGGAAACCCTGGCTGTGGATAAAGGAAATAGCAATTCTGCTGTTATTTCTTCTAATAGCATACTATCTATGCGTCCACAGTATCAAGTGTTTCATTCAACAAATGACTCACGCCCCTCACAAAGAAATGACAGTCCCAAACAGAAAAGACTATTACCCTTAAGAACTTAACGGACCCTAAATTTGCATGTTTGTTTCTGTGTCAGCATGCAATTGCAGAAACAGCAACACAGAAGCATGAGCCTGTAATGATCACAAGTTACAAGAATTTAACTTTTAAGTGTCTAAATTTGTATTTTGTGAGAGTTATTTAGAACTCTCAAAGGGGGAAATGTAGGATTACAAATTTATTTAAATGTTTAATTTAGATTTCCAATACAATAGTATTTTATATTGAGAAAGTTTATAAATGATGAGACCAGGAAATCTCTGCAAATGGTAGGGGTTCCCAGCAGGATATTCCTGACTGTCCCATCTCATTACGAGAAGGCTAGGCTTTTCCTGTTCTCATTGTTTTACGGGGTGAAGAGTCATGCTGAGCAAGTTTGAACACCTGTTATTTTATTACTGAGACCATTTGTCTCATCTCAGTACGAGAAGTCTATGTCTTTCCTGTTCTCGTGTCTCATGCTGAGCAGGTTCCACAATCTGTATACCTTATTTACATTTGCTTTGTTTTCAGAGAAGTCTCCACCTATATGCAATCCCTCCCCCTTGAAATGTATATAAACTACAATGTAAAGTTCCCTTAGTTAGACTTGATTGAGATGACTACAGCGACGAAATAAAGAACTTATACCTCAACAATCTCCTGGTCTGCAACTCTATCTTTTCTACACTTGAGAAGAAGAAGTTCACAACAGTGCCAATTGGGCATCGATTAAATGCCACGGCCTACCTGAGCATTGTTTCTGACCATGTCCATCCCTTTATGGCCACCATGTACCCATCCTCTGATGGCTACTTCCAGCAGGATAATGCACCATGTCAAAAAGGTCGAATCATTTCAAATTGGTTTCTTGAACATGACAATGAGTTCACTGTACTAAAATGGCCCCCACAGTCACCAGATCTCAACCCAATAGAGCATCTTTGGGACGTGGTGGAACGGGAGCTTCGTGCCCTGGATGTGCATCCCACAAATCTCCATCAACTGCAAGATGCTATCCTATCAATATGGGCCAACATTTCTAAAGAATGCTTTCAGCACCTTGTTGTATCAATGCCACGTAGAATTAAGGCAGTTCTGAAGGCGAAAGGGGGTCAAACACAGTATTAGTATGGTGTTCCTAATAATTCCCACGTTCCCGAGCACACCCGGGCCCTTAAGAGAACAGCCAGAAAAATGGAGCGCAACTGGAAGGAAACAGAACTAGAGGTATTTCGGATTGCATGGAAGGAGAGCTCGATTGCTTACAGAGAGGCTTTAAAAGCTGCTAGATCTGCTTATTTTTCAACCCTATTAGAAGAAAACAAACATAATCCTAGGTATTTATTTGAAAAAGTGGCTAAACTAAAGAAAAAGAAAGCTTCAAGCCCAGAAGTTTCCAAGAAACACAGCAGTAATGACTTTATGAACTTCTTCACTTATAAGATCGATAATATTAGGGACAAAATTATAACTATGCAACCGTCTACTACAGTATCGCATCAGGGAGTGCATTATAGTCCCCCTGAGGAAAAATTTGATTCATTTGTTGCTATAGAAGAAGAATGACAAGATCTAAATCGACAACTTGTATGTTAGACCCTATACCGACTAAACTATTGAAAGAGATGCTTCCAGAGGTCATAGATCCTCTTCTCAATATATCATTAATTCGTCTTTGTCTCTAGGATACGTACCAAAAACCTTTAAGCTGGCTATGATTAAACCGCTTGTTAAAAAAACGCAACTTGATCCTACGGAATTAGTCATTTACAGGCCGATCTCGAATCTACCTTTTCTGTCAAAGATACTAGAAAAGGCCGTATCCTCACAACTCTGTTCCTTTCTTTAAGGAAATGATATCTGCGAGGATTTCCAGTCCGGATTTAGACCGCACCATAGCACTGAGAGAGCTCTCATTAGAGTCACAAATGATTTGCTCTTATCATCCGATCGTGGTTGTATCTCTCTATTAGTGTTACTTGATCTTAGTGCTGCATTTGACACCATTGACCACAACATTCTATTAAATAGATTAGAAAACTATGTTGGCATTAGTGGAATTGCACTAGCATGGTTTAAATCATATTTATCTGACTGTTATCAGTTTGTAGCAGTAAATGAAGAGATGGCTTATCGGTCAAAAGTTCAGTATGGCGTACCGCAAGGCTCAGTACTAGGACCGCTGCTGTTCACTCTGTACATGCTACCGTTAGGAGATATCATTAGGAAACATGGAATTAGCTTTCACTGTTATGCTGATGATACTCAGCTCTATATTTCCTCAAATCTAATGAAACTTACCAATTCACAAAATTATCGGAATGCATAGTTCATATAAAAAATTGGATGACTAGTAATTTCCTACTACTAAATTCTGAAAAAACAGAGATTCTAATTATTGGACAAAAAACTTCCACACGCAATAACCTAGAATACTGTCTAACACTTGATGGCTGCTCTGTCAAGTCTTCGTCGTCAGTTAGGAATTTGAATTTAACAATACTATTACAACTTTACTTTCCAGTTATCTCTGTAAAGCTGCTTTGAAACAATTTGTATTGTAAAAGCGCTATATAAATAAAGGTGACTTGACTTGACTTGACTAATAATCCTTTAGGTGAGTGTGTATACAGACACGTATATATATATAAAATATATATACACGCATATAAACAAACATTTATGTTAGATGCATTTAATTGCAAATAATCAATTTGACAGCACTAATTTAAATATATTTAATATTATATTTATACAGTAAATATCTGCACACTGATATATATTTTAAAATCATTATTTTATATATATTTAAATTTTATATAAAATCTATTTAATTTTCACTTCTATGTCTTCATCTCCATATTTCTCCATATACGCCATTTCGCTGGGAATCGTTATATTCATATTTAGTTAGTTAATTATAAATGAATACTGTAATTCAGCAGGAATGTATTAAATCGATAATGTGACAGAAGATTTTTAATTCAAATAAATTCTGTTCTTTAGAACTTTTTATTCATCAAAGAATCCTTAAAAATAAAATGCATCACAGTTTCGACTAAAATATTAAGCAGCACAACTGATAATAATCAGAAATGTTTCTTAAGCATCAAATCATCATATTATACTGATTTCTGAAGGATCATGTGACACCGAAGACTGGAGTAATGATGCTGAAAATTCAGCTTTGATCACAGGAATAAATTACACTTTACTATATATTCACATAGAAATGAATTGTTTTAAATTCTAATAATATTTCACTGTATTTTGGATCAAATAAATACATAAAAAGTTACCTGAGCAGTGCGTTTGCATGCAGGGCGTGAGAGAACCTCGTGGGATCATCTTGAGACCGCCTGATTGGCTGCTGGGCATCGAGGGGCGGAACGAGCTGACAGGAAGCTCGATAACGTACGTCGCCGGCACGTAAACGGGTTTGACCTTCCCGCCGGCGCCGATCCTCCGGGCCTGCCACCAGTCCGCATTCGTCTTCTTCAGGAGCAGGAATCGCTCGCCCTCGTGGATCGAGACCTGACGTCCGTCGGCGCCGCGGTACGAATAATCATACTGGGCTTCCAGAATCACAGTGTTACCCAGTCTCGACCCAGGACCCGACCCGCTCGCGGACGCCATGATGGTTCCCCGGCGCCAGCTGCCCGACAGCATGATTCTGCTCAGGGGGATCGTCGCACACACACACCACCACAGCGAGACGAGAGGAAGGTGGCGAGTGCCATGATCTGGAACACAAAAACACCAAATATATATTAGCAATAACAGCATGCTTATATAATGGCAATAATCAAATTCAATTTCACTCCCTTCTAGCATAGAAAACTTCTACATCAAGAACATCAACATCGAGTGCCATGATCTAGAACAGAAAAGCACCCAATATATATATATTTACAAAAATAGCATGCTTATGTAATGGAAGAAATCACATAATACGTTTATGATTATTTATTTGGCGGATGCTTTTATTAGGGATGCGCCGATATGAACATTTTGCCCGATACCGATAATTCTTTATACTTGAAAGCCGATAACCGATATATCGGCCGATAAATCTAAATCCAGATGTTTATGTAATTTCTGAGAGCCTGATTACAAAAACAAAAGGCTCAGCATTAAAATCCATGTCCCAAACACACAATTATAATGTTTTTATTTTAATTTTATGTAGCTTATATGACAGACTTCACTGTATTTTCCATTTTTAAAGTGATTCTGATCATATTTCAAGCAATTTAAAACCATCATGTTGAACAGTGCGCATCTGAAGTGTCTCAGCTGAAGGAAATAATACATTATTTATCAGCTTTAATATATCGGACACATTTCTTATCAGGCCGATAACGATAACATTAAAAATTTACATATATCGGCCGATATGGTGGCCAGTATATTTTGTGCATTCCTATATTTAACACTTTTTAAATACTGTAATTTCTGCAATTTCACTCCCTTCTTGCATATAAAACTTCTACATCAATGAATAGAGTCTGAAAGAGTGCAAAAAATTATAATATTCCTAAAATAGGTGCACTGTGACTAAAGTGGCTTAAATAATGGCAATAATCACATAATACGTTTATGATTATTTATTTGGCGGATGCTTTTATTAGGGATGCACCAATATGAACATTTTGCCTGATACCGATAATCCTTTATATTTGAAACCCGATAACCGATATATCGGCCGATAAATCTAAATCGAGATTTTTTATTTAATTTTTGAGAGTCTGATTATAAAACCAAAAGTCTCACCATTAAAATCCATGTCCCAAACACACAATTATAATGTTTTAATTATAATTTTATGTAGCCGATATGACAGACTTGCGCTGCACATGTTGCACTGGACTCTATTTTCCTTTTTTTAAGTGATTCCAATCATATATTTCAATGCAATTCAAAACCATCATGTTGAACAATTGAACTAGACGGGATATGAAATGCAGCATCTACAAAACTTTAGAAATGAGTGCTTGAAATTCACACAAAATCAGCAGTCCTATAATCTGTAATTAGCAAGAATGCATTATTATCTTCACTTCAGAACTTCTCAGTCGAGTGTTCAAACATGACATCACTTCCTTCAGTTCCCAGCACTGACTCTAAACTGTGATATTTGTGGCATGTGAACTGATCCTCCAGTGAACCTCCCTTGTATGAGAAACACACACAGAGAGAGAGGGAGAGAATGAGAGAGAGAGAGACAACAGAAAGGCGTTTAACAAGCGCTACACTGGGAAATGATGATGAAAGCATCGTCTGTCTCTGTGTCTCAGAGGAACTGCAGATGCACATCAGGTTAATGCTCACCGCAGGACACTACACCAGAAAGCAGAACCCAGCGCCCGCCCATGTGTGTGTGTGTGTGTGTGCGTCAAGTCACCTTTATTTATAAAGCAATTTTTATAATACAGATTGCTTCAAAGCAGCTTGAAACGTGTGTGTGTGTGAGTGAGAGAGAGAGTGTGTGTGCGTGCATGTGTATGTGAGAGTGTGTGCATGTGTGTGTGACTGTGAGTGTGTGTGTGCACATGTATGTTTTGTGTGAGCATGCGAGTATGTGGTGTTAGTATGTGTGTGCATGCGCGTGTGTAAGTTTGTGTGCGTGCGTGTGTGTGTATGCGTCAAGTCAAGTCACCTTTATTTATAAAGCACCTTTTATAATATAGATTGTTTCAAAGCAGCTTGAAACGTGTGTGTGTGTGTGTGTGTGTGTGTGAGTGAGAGTGTGTGTGCGTACCTGTGTGTGACTGTGAGTGTGTGTGCACGTGTATGTTTTGTGTGAGCATGCGAGTATGTGTGTGTTAGTATGTGTGTGCATGCCCGTGTGTATGTTTGTGTGCGTGCGTGTGTGTGTATGTTTGTGTGTGCGTGCGTGTGTGAATGCGTCAAGTCACCTTTATTTATAAAGCAATTTTTATAATACAGATTGCTTCAAAGCAGCTTGAAACGTGTGTGTGTGTGAGTGAGAGAGTGTGTGTGCGTGCATGTGTATGTGAGAGTGTGTGCATGTGTGTGTGACTGTGAGTGTGTGTGTGCACATGTATGTTTTGTGTGAGCATGCGAGTATGTGGTGTTAGTATGTGTGTGCATGCGCGTGTGTAAGTTTTTGTGCGTGTGTGTGTATGCGTCAAGTCAAGTCACATTTATTTATAAAGCACCTTTTATAATATAGATTGTTTCAAAGCAGCTTGAAACGTGTGTGTGTGTGTGTGTGTGTGTGAGTGAGAGTGTGTGTGCGTACCTGTGTGTGACTGTGAGTGTGTGTGCACGTGTATGTTTTGTGTGAGCATGCGAGTATGTGTGTGTTAGTATGTGTGTGCATGCCCGTCTGTATGTTTGTGTGTGCGTGCGTGTGTGTGTGTATGTTTGTGTGTGCGTGCGTGTGTGAATGCGTCAAGTCACCTTTATTTATAAAGCACTTTTTATAATATAGAATGTTTCAAAGCAGCTTGAAACGTGTATGTGTGTGTGTGAAAGAGAGAGTGTGTGTGTGAAAGAGAGAGTGTGTGCGTGCATGTGTGTGAGAGTGTGTGCATGTGTGTGTGACTGTGAGTGTGTGTGTGCAGGTGTATGTTTTATGTGAGCATGCGAGTATGTGTGTGTTATTATGTGTGTGCATGCTCGTGTGTGTGTGAGTGTGTGAATGTGACTGTGTCAGCACGTGCATGTTTGTGTATGCATTAGAGTATGTGTGTTAGTGAGTGTGTGCATGTGCGTCTATATGTGTGTGTGTGTGTGTGTGTGTGTGTACAGGTTTACTTGTAATCCTCAGCATGTTCTGATAATCCTCATATACTTATAAATCAGGATACTAAATGACCCTTAATTCAACATGGGTTTTAAAAGTCTAGTGAAACCGATTCTATTATGCATTTCTTCTCATTTAAATGATTGTTTTCATTACAAATTACATAACAATACGTAACAGCATTTGAGTTGCACTGAAAAATTTGTATGAAAATGTCTCTGTATTTCATTTATTTTGATGATCAACAACACTCATTTACTGACATCTGATTAATTGTTTTTTATTTATTTATGATAATTATTTTTATTTCCCGGTTTGACTCAGTTTTCCCAGTGCATGTTCTGCTGAGTCTATCACACAAGCATTACACTGCCATGCGAATGCGAGAGTAA
>NW_027509042.1:180000-187500 GCF_051911475.1 Siphateles boraxobius
TCTTAATTCCTCTAATCTCTACCAGTGGAGGAACAACTCAGATCTTTTTACTAAAGTAAAATTAATTATATCACAATGAAAACGTTTTTAATTACATAATGTACAGTACTTTTATACTATTTTAAATAAGTAGTAAGCAAAATGTACTAAACGTGAAACATAAAGTGTTACAATTATATAAATTATAGGAATATTGCTTGATGTTGTAGCGTAGCGTTATAGGCAGAATGAGCTTTAACACATTGGGCCCTATTTTAACGATCTGAAACGCAAGTGTCAAAGCGCAAGTAACTTTGTGGGCGGATCCCGGCGCTGTTGCTATTTTCCCGGCGGGATAAATGCCTCTTGCGCCTGGCGCAAATCTAAAAGGGGTTGGTCTGAAGTAGCTTCATTATTCATAGGTGTGGTTTGGGCGTAACAGGAAACAAACCAATAAGGGCTTTATATCACATTCCCTTTAAGAGCATGATGAACGAGGTGCGCTTTTTCCATGGCGCAATACTATTATAACGGCGCATTTACCAGGCGCGCTTCAGAATCGGTTCACAGCCGAGGAGATCGATGTACTCGTCAGGGCCGTAAAAGAAAGAGAAGTGACATTGGAGAATGGACAAACCCACCTAAATTAGCTTCGGTTAAACATGGATATAATAATTTGGGTAGATGTGTAAGCTTTATGCCTATTTTCCCCATCGTCATGGACACAACAATGATTTCCCTCGTGTTTTAATATTTTTCCTTATAATAATGTATCATTTGCAAAAAGTTAAATGCATCTGTGTGGATGAGAGAATCATCTACAGTGTATGCGCGTTGTTCACACTCTGTATTATGGCCAAGCATGCGCGCTTAAAATAGCATCTGAATGTACGCGCAACGCGCCACTGACTTTAGACAAGGTTTTTTTCTGGTCAGTGGCGCAATTGTTTTATAGAACAGCAAAATAGCATGAGGGAAAGTTTGCGCCGGAACACGCCTCCTCTTTGCGCTGAACCGCCCCGGGGAGTGCAAGTGTATTTCTTAGTTAACCGACGTGTGTCTGTGGAGGGAAAAGTCCGCTTTGCGCGGGTGCAAAATAGGAATGATACATGTGTCAGTGTACAAAGTCATTTGCGCCGGGTGCAAGATAGGGCCCTGTGTCTACACACCGGACGCGGCCGTTATCGCTCGCGTGAGTCGCAACAGCTGTTTACCCGCGACACGTTACAGAGCAGAATGGGCCATCCGTTTACTGTCGGAGATTTGTCGCTTGCGCAACACATTTTAATCAATGTTTCATCAACCAATTGCCTGGATTTAATAAATAAGAAGTAAATATAGCAGACAATATAATCAGGACTTCTCAGCTGCGCGCTTGCAATAGTCACAAGCTCACACGATACGTGACCGAGGCTGGCAGCAGAGAAATCAATTCTGTGTATTACACTGCGCAAATCAAAAGTAATAGTCTACTTCCCACTGGATGAAGAAGGGTTGGCTCTCAACAGAACATATAATATTCATTTTATTGTATTTTTCGTGTTCGCATTTATTAGGAAAAAACAATGTTACGGACGTGACAAGCTCTGAAAGCGGCACTAAAGTGCTTTAAAACTTTCACAGAGACCTCGAACAGAAAGCACAAAGCCTTTCATTAAAGCGAATTTCGTTTTGTATTAATTGTATCTTAATTTTAATCAATGTTTCATCAACTAAATGCCTGGATTTAATAAATAAGAAGTAAATATAACAGACAATAGATAATCTCGAAACGAAGGCGCTGGCGCGTGAACTGCAACTCGTCTCATAAATGAACCGAAACTCAGCGTATAGACCTGAGAAATATATCTATCCACCTGTCTCCAGGGGGCGCTACTGTAAAAAATAAAGTGGGTGCAACTTCCGGTCAGGCGGCGGAATGGTATTTTGTGTGCTATTTAGCGAAGAGGCTAGGTGTTTTATTTTTTTTTCGGATAATTTTTTTACTATTTAAACTAATGCTTTCTGTACACCTAAAGACTTTGAAAAGAATTAGAAAATACTTAATAAGATTATCAGCTCACATCTAAAGACTTGGGTTCACAGTTTTTAGTCTCAGACTAAAGACTTGCGATAATATCAAACATGTTTGATATGAAAGACTAGAGAAAGACTGGCATAAATCGGGTCGCCGACTGCAGATTATCACCTCACATTTAACGATCGAGACGACGGGAGTGCGCCGAGACTCCAGTAAGATTCCTAAAGACTGCCGGTCTTTAGTCTGGGACTGTGAAAATCCTTTGGTGTACGCCCGGTATTAGTCGCAAACCTTTATGAGAGATGTCGTTA
Source organism: Siphateles boraxobius (assembly GCF_051911475.1). Classification (NCBI taxonomy): domain Eukaryota; kingdom Metazoa; phylum Chordata; class Actinopteri; order Cypriniformes; family Leuciscidae; genus Siphateles; species Siphateles boraxobius. The sequence continues at coordinate 182,311 of NW_027509042.1, forward strand.
CGGAGCTCATGGACAACATGTGCTAATTCAGTGGCCAATTTTATTATAACCTACAATTATCCCATTATATAAACATGTCCATGTTTTCGGTGCTGATGCAGACGTGTTCATGTAACATGTAAGAGTGGCGCTGCCAATAAAACGATGGGTTACTTAACGTAATCCCGGGTTCTTTGATAACAGAGTGAGGTGTTTCACTATGGGAATCGCTTTGGGCGTGACCAACTACGGAAGCTCCTATGCCACCACGTCTGTCTCTGACAGACAGGTCGACCTGAAATCAGGCTCCGCCCCCACCTATATTACTCAGGTCGACCCCTACGAGGTCATTATAGAGAGATTTCTTCCCGTTCCTGTGCAAGGAGGGAAGTGTTGGTGAAACACCTCACTCTGTTATCAAAGAACCCGGGATTACGTTAAGTAACCCATCGTTCTTTTTCTAACTTCGCTCGGTGTTTCACTATGGGAGATATAGACCACTCCCGGATTGCAACGTACGCTATACGTCAGCATATGGGACCTGACGTGCTGGCTCCTAACACTGCATTAGCTAAGGATGGCTCAGACACATTCAGTCTATAAAATCGCACAAAAGTGTGCGGCGTGGCCCAGCTTGCTGCAGCACAGATCTCCTGGACCGAAACGCCCCTAAGTAAGGCCCATGATGTAGCCATGCCCCTAGTGGAGTGGGCCCTTAAGCCCTCGGGAGGCTGGGAACCTCTACATTCATATGCTAAAGAAATAGCTTCTACAATTCAATGGGACAGTCGCTGACGTGACAATGGCTTCCCTTTGTGAGGAGTAGCCCATGACACAAACAGCTGGTCATTTTTCCTGAAACCTGCTGTCCTTTCTACGTACACACGAAGCGCCCGTACAGGACACAAGGCATTCAACCTCCTATCCTCCGGAGAAGAGAACGGAGGAGGGTGAAAAGCTGCAAGATCTCTAGTTTGACATCTATACGACGAATCCACTACTTTAGGTACGAATGCAGGGTTAGGGCGAAAGGAAACCCTTGTAAACCCTGGAGAAAACTGCAGACAAGACGGGCTGACCGACAGAGCCTGTAAATCACTCACCCTCTTAGCTGAGACCAGCGCTAACAATAGTGCTGTCTTAAGAGAGAGAAACTTAAACCCTATAGCTTCCAACGGCTCAAAAGGGTGTTGAAAAAGGGCCTCTAAAACCGTAGACAAATCCCACAATGGGACCATCCGCCTGGCCACCGGCCTTTTACGTCGTGCCCCCTTCATAAAGCGACTTATTAAAGGGTGCTGACCTGCTGTCTTGTCACCAAAACCTACATGACAAGCAGATATAGCCGCTAAGTACACCTTTATCGTAGAAAAAGCTTTCCCTTTTTCTAACAGATCCTGGAGGAAACATAATATATCCCTCACTGAACATTGAAAAGGGACGATATGACTCCGTCCACACCATCCTTCAAAGACTCGCCATTTATTACTATACAATGAGCGAGTGGAAGAGGCTCTTGCACTTTGTATAGTGTGTACGACTGATGGGGGCAGACCTGCTGCACTTAAATTCCACCTCTCACGGGCCAGGCCCAGAGAGCTATCCTGTCTGGGTGAGGATGGTAGATTTCCCCCCCCCCCCCCCCCCGCTTGTGACAGGAGGTCCCTCCGGGGAGGGAGGGGCCATGGGTGACCCGACAGTAGTTGAACTATCTCGGCCACCCAATGTCTGGATGGCCACCGTGGAGCTATCAGTATCAGTGACAATCCCATTTCCCTCACCCTGGCTAGAGTGGGTGAAATCAGACTCAGAGGGGGAAATGCATACAGCAGGACATTTGGCCATGGGTGGGCTAAAGCATCCACACCCAATGGTGCATTTCCGTTCGCCAGAGAGAAATAAAGAGGACATTGAGCGTTTTCCTGCGAGGCGAAGAGATCTACGACCGCCTGGCCGTATTTCTGCCATATCTGCTTCACCACCTGGGGATGAAGCTTCCACTCTCTATACAGGGGATTTCCTCTGGACAACAAATCTGCTCCCCTGTTCAATATCCCTGGAATATGGGTTGCCCTGATGGATAAAAGCCTTATGTCGCACCACACAATCAGTTCTTTTGCCAGCTGGTGCAGTTGAAGAGAGCGTGTGCCTCCCTGTCGGTTGATATAAGCAACCACTGTGGAATTGTCTGTTTTCACTAAAACATGCTGGCCCCTGATGAAGCTCAGAAAATGTTTCAGCGCTAGAAACACCGCCAACAATTCCAAGTAATTTATGTGCTTGTGAATCAGCTGTGGAGGCCACACACCGTTCACAGCTCTGCCCATCAGAGTCGCTCCCCAGCCCTTTAATGACGCGTCCGTCGTCATAGTGACTCTCGACGACACTGTCCCCAAGGGAATCCCCGATCTGAGGGTCGCGGGGCTTTTCCAGTGTCTGAGCGCTCTGACGCACGCATAAGTCACTCTCACCGGTCGGTTGAGATGACGCCGAGAACACAGACGCAGATGCGCGACCCAGCGCTGAAAGTCTCTCATTATAAGTAGTCCCAGCCGTACTACAGATATCGCTGAAGCCATTAAACCCAGCATTCGTAGACACAGTCTGAACGGGAAAATTTTCCCCGTCTGAAAACGGGACAGACATTGAGTGAAGGACGTGATCCTCCTCTCTGTCAGAGTGACTCGATAAGAGAGGGAGTTTATACTGAGTCCTAGATATTCTGTGTGCTGAGCTGGCTCTAAGCTGCTCTTTTCCATGTTTATTCTGAATCCCAAGCTGTCGAGATGCAATAACACCATGTCTGCGTCTTTGATTGCTTGCTCTTTCGACGAGGCGCATATCAGATAATCGTCTATGTACGACAGTATTCTTATCCCCTTGTTTCTCAACGGAAAAACTGCTGCTTCCACACATTTGCTGAATACTCTCGGTGCTAAAGACAGGCCAAAGGGCATTGTCTGAAATTCGTAAGCAGTGCCTCGAAATGCAAACCTGAGATACTTCCTGTGAGACGGGTACACATCTATGTGAAAATACGCGTCTGACAGATCGATCGTCACAAACCAGTCGTTCTGGCGGATGGATCGACAAAGTGTTTTGTGTGTCAACATTTTGAATGAATATTTCCGTAGGTGCTTGTTTAACACACGGAGATCTAGAATTGGACGCAGAGATATGCTCCCCTTCTTTGGGATCACAAAATAACGGGAATAAAAACCCTGACAGCTCACCTCCTTTGGCACCACTCTGATGGCTCGTTTGTCTAAAAGAGTGTCTATCTCGGCCGTCAGGACGCGAGCTGATTCTCCCTCGGCCACTGAGACTATCATACCATTGAATCTGGGTGGTTTCAAGGCAAATTGAAGTCTGTATCCCCGTGAAATCGTGTTTACAACCCACGGATGAGCTGCGCATGCGCGCCAACTGAGTATGCGTGCTGAGAGAGGTCCCTTGTATACTTCCCCAACGCAGGCGCACTTTGATGACTCCATTACCGTCTCTGCGCTGACCCCTTCTGAAGGCGCGCGCGCTCCCTCCGGCGGAGAGGCTAGGGATACACATTTTAATGTTTGGATTTTTTTGCAATCTATCGCCCTCGGCTGTCTGCCTGGCTGCGATAGTGAAATATTTATTGAGTTTATTGAATTCGGGGAGCATATCGCCCTTATCCTGTGGCCTGGATGCGATAATGCATTCTTTATTAAACATTCCCCTGAACTGATGGGCGTTTGAAAACCCCGTGTGAGTGCTTGGTGACACTGGAGAACATTTTGAACTTGATAGCTTAAAGCTGTACATCCTCTGATAGACGGACGCGGTCAGACGCTCCATCTTGTTCGGCAGCGAAATTTGGGATGAGGCAGAAATAGATCGGCGATTCGGATGTAGGTGATAGGCCACTGAAGACTCTATCGCTGGGGGTCCGGCCAGCCCCAGCTCTCCCATTCCTTGGATCTCAAGCTTAGAACATCCCTTGGTCGGGAGCTTGCTCTTAAAGGGGCTACCCCAATGGCGGGACATCTCCTTCATGCACGCCGGCACGGCGGGTAGGAGTTGTCTCGTTGTGGTTTGAGCAGGCGGTAGCCTTTTCCTGTCATAAAGGTCCCTCTCTGCTCCTTCTGAATCCTGGGCCGCGGGCCACGCTAGGCCCAGTTTTGCCGCGGCTCGCTTGCACACCTCGTGCAGGTTACCGTCTGCCTGAGAGCCAGTGTCAGTCGCGCTAGGGGGTCTAGACTGCTGGACAGGGAAGAGAGAGTTGTCTTCCTCCTCCTCGTCGTCCATGTCCAAGTCGAGGAGGTCAGAGTTAGCATCGCCCTCCGCATCCTCGTCCCCCGGCTCCCCCTCCTCGTGTGCGAGAAGGCCATCGAACAGAGGAGGCATATCCGGGGATTTGGCTTCCATCATATCAGCCCAGCTCGTCGTGGTAGCTCGCTGATGATCGTTAGCCTTAGGTTTTGCGATGGCTCCGGCCAGACATGGGTCCTGCTGGCTAGCCACCGCCACTCTCAGCCTTCTCTCAAAAATTTTTACCGGCAATGACGCACAGTGAACGCAGGTTTGTGGGTCTGCAAGCGACGTTTGAGCGTGCTTAGCGCCCATGCACACGATGCACATGGGATGGGGGTCCCTGCCCGAGACGGTTGCTCCACATGACGATGGACACGGGCGGGGTGCAGGTTCCCTGCTTTTCGGCTCATTCCCTTTGGCGGGGGTAATGATTGTCGACATAACGGCTGGAGAGAGAAGGAGTGATTCAAAGACTCGTCACAACACGTTAGTCCGTTCGATGGATCACAGGGTAGTTAGCCCTTTTCGCGGCTCGCCTGACGCGTAAAGCCTACGGTGGCTTGACACCACTGTAATTCTACTGTCGTGATAACACGCGGTATTCCTAACCGAAAAGCTCGCCTTTACGCGGACACTATTCGGTGTGACACTCAACACAGTCCCAATCCAATCCACTTATGTTGCGTTCGGTAGCGTAATCCAATGACGGCCCGCCTGTTGAACAGTTAAGCGAAATCAGCGACAGGGTCGGACGTGCTGAGAGAGCTTGTTGTAGTCTCTCACGGGAAGAAAGCGAGAATGACCTCGTAGGGGTCGACCTGAGTAATATAGGTGGGGGCGGAGCCTGATTTCAGGTCGACCTGTCTGTCAGAGACAGACGTGGTGGCATAGGAGCTTCCGTAGTTGGTCACGCCCAAAGCG
>NW_027509042.1:192500-195000 GCF_051911475.1 Siphateles boraxobius
ACACTCACTAACACACTCACTGACACACTCACTAACACACTCACTCACACACACACTCACTCACTCACTCACTCACTCATTCACTCACAGACACTCACACACACACACTCACACTAGAGCCCGACCGATATGGATTTTTGGGGGCCGATGCCGATACCGATATTAGGGAGTAAAAAAAGCCCGATACCGATATATCGGCCGATATTATTTATGTGTATATTATAATACAGTAGCAATATTATTTATGTGTATTATAGTACAGTATACCAGTCAAAAGTTTGGACACTTTCCTATTGGTGGGTACTTTACACAGTAGCTATAAACAGAATAAATATATTTTATAAAGACGTTTTGCAATGATCACTCAAATGTGGTAATCAAACACTTGTGTGACACAGATATGTAATGGAGGCAGGGGGAATGACAGAATGAGAATTATACAGCTGAGCTGTAACCAAACTAGTTTGCATTGCATGTTATATTATATTATATTATATTCTAAATACTGTTGCATAATCTTCACTAACGACGACTTTGTCTTTTAATTTAGTCATAACTTGTATCAATAAATATATAAAAAGTGTCACTGACAAAACCTTATTATCTTCTATTTGTACTCTTAATTCATCTAATCTCTACCAGTGGAGGAAGAACTCAGATCTTTTTACTAAAGTAAAATGAATAATATCATAATGAAAACGTTTTTAATTACATATGTACAGTACTTTTATACTATTTTAAATAATTAGTAAGCAAAATGTACTAAACGTGAAACTAGGCTACTCTTAATGCAAAATGGCCCTATATAAAGTGTTATAATTATATACATTTTTGGAATATTGCTTGATGTTGTAACGTAGCGTTATCAGGCAGAATGAGCTTTAACACTGTGTCTACACCGGACGCGGCCGTTACTGCTCGCGTCGCAACAGCTGTTTACCCTAGACAAAGCAGAATCAGTTTACTGTCGGAGATCGCTCGCGCCACGCATTTTAATCAATGTTTCATCAACCAATTGCCTTAATAAATAAGAAGGCCTAAATATAGCAGACAATATAATCAGGACTTCTCAGCTGCGCGCTTGCAATAGTCACAAGCTCACACAATACGTGACAGAGGCTTGTAGCAGAGAAATCAATTCTGTGAATTACACTGCGCAAATCACAAGTAGGCTACTACCCACCGGATGAAGAAGGGTTGGCTCTCAGTCTCCACAGGCTACATAAAATATTCATTTTATTTTATTTTATTTTTCGTGTTTATGAGGAAAAAACAATGTTACAGACGCGACAGTTCAGCACTTCGGACGTGAGCGCTCTGAAAGCGGCACTAATGCTTTGAAACTTTCACATAGACATCAAACAGAAAGCACAAAACCTTTCGTTTCAAAGTGAATTTCGTTTTGTATTAATTGTATCTTAATTTTAATCAATGTTTCATCAGCCATTTGCCTGGATTTAATTTATAAGAAGTAAATTTAGCAGACGATAGATAATCTCGACACTGAGGCGCCTGCGGGTGAACTGGAGCTCGTCTCATGAACCGAAACTCAGCGTATAGACCTGAGAATTGAAATATATCTATATTGAAATGTCTACTTTTAAACAGAACAATTCAAAACGAAAGACAGACAGACTCATGTAATCGTATGAAATGTGCATTTCTCTCTGGCGCGCGCTCACTGAAGATCCCGAGTCAGCATCTACTTCATCTTTGGCTGACACTGACTGAAAACACTTGTTTATTAATAAACAATTAAAATGTCTCCTTGCTATATTTGTTGTATTCATAATCATTATTTTTGCCAGTTCTTGTGACAGCTTTTAGGTGCTTTATTGGCAGCGCCACCCTTACATGAATCACCGTACCCGCATTTTTTAAAATATTCATTTATCGGCCATTATAAATGCCGATACCGATAGTTAGGAAAATGCCTAAAATCGGCCGATAATATCGGCCCGCCGATATATCGGTCGGGCTCTAACTCACACTAACTCACACACACTCACACACTCACTCACACACTCACTCGCAGACACACACTCACTTACACACACTCACACACTCACTCACACACTCATACACTCACTCACTCACTCATTCACTCACAGACACTCACACACACACACTCACACTAACTCACACACACTCACACACTCACTCACACACTCACTCGCAGACACACACTCACACACTCACACACTCACTCACACACTCATACACTCACTCACTCACTCATTCACTCACAGACACTCACTCACTCACTCACTCACACACACACTCACACTAACTCACTCACACACTCACTCACACACTCACTCGCAGACACACACTCACTAACACACTCACTGACACACTCACTAACACACTCACTCACACACACACTCACTCACTCACTCACTCATTCACTCGCAGACACACACTCACTCACACACACACTCACTCACTCACTCACTCACTCACAGACACACACTCACTCACTAACTCATTCACTCGCAGA
>NW_027509042.1:197500-215000 GCF_051911475.1 Siphateles boraxobius
TCTCTCTTCCTCTTTTCTCTCTCTCCTCTCTCTCTCTCTCTCTCTCTCTCTCTCTCTCTCTCTCTCTCCTCGCTCTCTCTCTTTTCTCTCTCTCTCTCTCTCTCTCTCTCTCTCTCTCTCTCTCTCAGGTGAGCAGGTGCGCCGCTGGTTCGAGTGTGTCGACTCTCTCTCTGTGTGTCAGGCGGCCGCTCGCAGGATCCTGCAGGGAAACGAAGCGCTGAAGACGTTCCTGCAGAAACACACCGCTCCACTCTCACCCGCCACCACTGACGTAATGCACTCCATTAGCATCTGTTTTAGAATTTTTATATATATATATATATATATTTCAGTTTTTATTTCAGCTTTACTTTGATTAATATTTTGAATTAGCTTTTATTTGTATATTTTCTGTTTTAATTTTACTTTGTCATTTTGCTATGTGCTTTTGTCATGTTTATTAGTATTTCTTTGTTAATATTTGGATTTATTTTGGTTTAAATATTATTAATTACAGTATTTTAACTTAAACATTTTAATTCAGTTAATTCTAGTTTTATAATAGTTTTTTAGTTCATCAATTTTTTTTCAGCTTTACTTCTAATACAATTTTTAATTAGCTTTTATTTTTATAATTCTATATAGCTGTATTTATCTTATGTATTTAGTATCCAAGACAACATTTATCATTTTTGTTTAAGTTTTTTATTTAATATCTATATATTTTTAATTTCAGCTTTATTTCAGTTACGTTTTAGGAAATGCGTACATCTCATTTCTCAAGGAAAAAATTATAAATTATATTTAGCATAATTTTGCTTAGTTTAAGGTTTATAAGTATTATAATACAGATTATAATACAAATGTATTAAATCTCATAAAATAGCATGTCCACAATTCACATAAAATCTAAAGAAATAAATGTATTTTGATCAAAGTTTAATTCTCATGCAAATGGCCCTAAAATAGGCTTAATTTATTCATGCAAAATATTATTTCTTAATTATTAATTCCTTTTTGCTGCTAATTATAACATGCTCTCGACAGATTTATAATGTTTTAATTATACATTTTTGGGGGGAATTACAGATAAAAATGAAATGCTTATTTATATTCAAAACAATGTCATCATAAACCTTAAATATGCTTAATTTTCTATATGCAAAATATTTATTTTTGATGTGACAGACTTATTTTATTTATGATCAGATTGCTGTTTTATTTTCATGAGATTCAGACGTTTATCTGAATGTGTAGTGAGTAACCGCGGTAAGAGTGTGTAACTGATGTGTGTATCCTCAGGCTGCAGACGAGTGTGTGATGAGCGTGGAAGAGATCGAAGGAGCGGCTCAGGTCTGGGCTGAAGGACTCAAAGCTCGTTCTGCCGTCATCGAGAGGAAACACCCGATGTACGATTAGAATTACTGCACATAAAACACACACATCAGTCAGTCCTCCATCTTACGGTGTGTGTTTCTCAGTCTCCCTCAGGAAGGAAAGAGAAACGTGCTGCTCACGAGCGCTCTGCCTTACGTCAACAACGTGCCTCACCTGGGGAACATCATCGGGTGTGTGCTCAGCGCCGACGTGTTCGCCAGGTAACGGATTCATCAGGAGTCGTGATGTTGTTTCAGGCTCAACTAGAACAGGTTTTCCTGCTTGAATGTTGATTATTTTCCTCATATTCTCCATTGTTGCGGCTCCTCTCTTCCCAGTCTGTCAGTTACGCTCTGTTTACTTCCTGTCTCTATGAAACCCCTCCTTCTGAAAAGCAAACTGTGCTCTGATTGGTCGGCTGGAGCAGTGTGTTGTGATTGCTAGAGAACATTGAGTGTGTTTGGGAAATGTCACGCCTCTTCTGCCAGTTTCGACTATAGACTTAAAAAAAATATGGACGTAGTGTCCGTGACGTCACCCGTAGTGTTTCTAAAGAGCATTTTTGAAGCCCAAAGTGGGCGGAGCCTTTCGTCGCCATTTTGGCCGCGCATCACTCCCGGATAAACGAAAATGGGTAAAGAGGCGGATTAGCCAACAGACAAACAGCTAGTAGTGACATCGGCGGCAATCCACCTGTCACTCAAATGGCCACGCCCTTAATTATGCAGAACTTTAAGGCTTTAAGGGATTGTTCACCCGAAAATGAAAATTAGCCCATGATTTACTCACCCTCAAGCCATCCTAGGTGTATGTCATTCTTCTTTCAGACGAATACAATCAGAGTTATATTAAAGAATGTCCTGTTTTTTTCAAGCTTTATAATGGATGTTTCTGTTTTGAAGTCCATAAAAGTGCATCTGTCCATCATAAAAGTGCATGTATCCATCATAAATGTGCATCTATCATCATAAAAGTGCATCTGTCCATCATAAAAGTGCATCTTTCCATCATAAAAGTGCATCTATTCCTGATAAATGTGCATCTATCCGTCGTAAAAGTGCATCTTTCCATCATAAAAGTGCATCTATTCCTGATAAATGTGCATCTATCCGTCGTAAAAGTGCATCTATTCCTGATAAAAGTGCATCTATTACTGATAAAAGTGCATCTATCCATCATAAAAGTGCATCTATTCCTGATAAAAATGCATCTATCCATCATAAAAGTGCATCTATCATCATAAAAGTGCATCTATTCCTGATAAATGTGCATCTATCCGTCGTAAAAGTGCATCTATCCGTCGTAAAAGTGCATCTATTTCTGATAAAAGTGCATCTATTCCTGATAAAAATGCATCTATCCATCATAAAAGTGCATCTATCCGTCGTAAAAGTGCATCTATTCCTGATAAAAGTGCATCTATCCATCATAAAAGTGCATCTATACATCATAAAAGTGCATCTATTCCTGATAAAAGTGCATCTATTCCTGATAAAAATGCATCTATCCATCATAAAAGTGCATCTATCCATCATAAAAGTGCATCTATTCCTGATAAAAGTGCATCTATCCATCATAAAAGTGCATCTATCCGTCGTAAAAGTGCATCTATTTCTGATAAAAGTGCATCTATTCCTGATAAAAATGCATCTATCCATCATAAAAGTGCATCTATCCGTCGTAAAAGTGCATCTATTCCTGATAAAAGTGCATCTATCCATCATAAAAGTGCATCTATCCATCATAAAAGTGCATCTATCCATCATAAAAATGCATCTATCCATCATAAAAATGCATCTATCCATCATAAAAGTGCATGTATCCGTCATAAAAGTGCATCTATCATCATAAAAGTGCATCTGTCCATCATAAAAATGCATCTATCCATCATAAAAATGCATCTATCCATCATAAAAGTGCATGTATCCGTCATAAAAGTGCATCTATCATCATAAAAGTGCATCTATCCATCATAAAAGTGCATGTATCCGTCATAAAAGTGCATCTATCCATCATAAAAATGCATCTATCCATCATAAAAATGCATCTATCCATCATAAAAGTGCATGTATCCGTCATAAAAGTGCATCTATCATCATAAAAGTGCATCTGTCCATCATAAAAGTGCATCTTTCCATCATAAAAGTGCATGTATCCATCATAAAAGTGCATCTTTCCATCATAAAAGTGCATCTATTCCTGATAAAAATGCATCTATCCATCATAAAAGTGCATCTATCCATCATAAAAGTGCATCTATCCATCATAAAAGTGCATCTATTCCTGATAAATGTGCATCTATCCGTCGTAAAAGTGCATCTGTCCATCATAAAAATGCATCTGTCCATCATAAAAGTGCATCTATCCATCATAAAAATGCATCTATCCATCATAAAAATGCATCTATCCATCATAAAAGTGCATCTATCATCATAAAAGTGCATCTGTCCATCATAAAAGTGCATCTATCCATCATAAAAGTGAATCTGTCCATCATAAAAATGCATCTATCCATCATAAAAGTGCATCTATCCATCATAAAAATGCATCTATCCATCATAAAAATGCATCTATCCATCATAAAAGTGCATCTATCATCATAAAAGTGCATCTGTCCATCATAAAAGTGCATCTTTCCATCATACAAGTGCATCTGTCCATCATAAAAATGCATCTATCCATCATAAAAGTGCATCTGTCCTTCATAAAAGTGCATCTATCCTTCATAAAAGTGCATCTGTCCATCATAAAAGTGCATCTTTCCATCATAAAAGTGCATCTGTCCATCATAAAAGTGCATCTATTCTTCATAAAAGTGCATCTGTCCGTCATAAAAGTGCATCTATCCTTCATAAAAGTGCATCTGTCCATCATAAAAATGCATGTATCCATCATAAAAGTGCATCTATCATCATAAAAGTGCATCTGTCCATCATAAAAATGCATGTATCCATCATAAAAGTGCATCTATCCATCATAAAAGTGCATCTGTCCATCATAAAAATGCATCTATTCTTCATAAAAGTGCATCTGTCCGTCATAAAAGTGCATCTATCCTTCATAAAAGTGCATCTTTACATCATAAAAGTGCATCTATCCATCATAAAAGTGCATCTATCCATCATAAAAGTGCATCTATTCCTGATAAAAGTGCATCTATCCTTCATAAAAGTGCATCTATCCTTCATAAAAGTGCATCTATCCTTCATAAAAGTGCATCTATCCATCATAAAAGTGCATCTATTCCTGATAAAAATGCATCTATCCATCATAAAAGTGCATCTATCCATCATAAAAGTGCATCTATCCTTAATAAAAGTGAGTCTATTCCTGATAAAAATGCATCTGTCCATCATAAAAGTGCATCTATCCATCATAAAAGTGCATCTATTCATCATAAAAGTGCATCTATCATCATAAAAGTGCATATATCCATCATAAAAGTGCATCTATCCATCATAAAAGTTCATCTGTCCATCATAAAAGTGCATCTATCCATCATAAAAGTGCATCTGTCCATCATAAAAGTGCATCTGTCCATCATAAAAATGCATCTATCCATCATAAAAGTGCATCTATTCTTCATAAAAGTGCATCTGTCCATCATAAAAGTGCATCTGTCCATCATAAAAGTGCATCTATCCATCATAAAAGTGCATCTATTCATCATAAAAGTGCATCTGTCCATCATAAAAGTGCATCTATCCATCATAAAAGTGCATCTATTCATCATAAAAGTGCATCTATCATCATAAAAGTGCATATATCCATCATAAAAGTGCATCTGTCCATCATAAAAGTGCATATATCCATCATAAAAGTGCATCTGTCCATCATAAACGAACCCCACATGGCTCCGGGGGGTTAATAAAGGCCTTCCGTAGCAAAACCATGCTTTGTGTAAGAAAAATATGAATATATAAAACTTAGTAAAATAACTAGCCGGCTGTAAACATATTTTTTCTCTGCTGTAAAGTTGGGCATTTTAACAGTGTTGGATTCAAGAGAGAGACGGGGAGGTTGCCGCTGGGTTTTAACACACTACTAACTAACTAACTAACTCAACCGGTCCCCGGCCCTTTATTCTGCGTGTGATATGATGCTGTGTGTTTCTGCAGATATGGGCGTTTGCGCGGCTGGAGTCTGCTGTTCGTCTGCGGTACGGATGAGTACGGGACGGCCACGGAGAACAAGGCTCGCGAGGAGGGCCTGACACCGCAGGAGATCTGCGACAAATACCACTCCATCCACGCTTCCATCTACCAGTGGTTCCAGATCGACTTCGACTTCTTCGGCCGCACGACCACTGAACGCCAAACTGAGTGAGAACCGTTCGTTTCGTTTTAAAGTCCCCCTGTAGTCAATATTTGTATCCCTTAAAACTCATCTTTGATCACCAAAATCCTTGAAAAAAATGTCTTCATGCCTTAAAATATCCTGAATGTAACTCGACAGACACCCTTGCCTCATTTAGTATATGCGGTTATATGAATATGTAAATGAGCCCCGCCTCCACTCACTCACTCACTCACTCAGAGATCCACTGGTTGACGATCACACGTTGATCTGATTGGTTACAAGGTAGTTTGTGACGTCAGGAACACCAGCGATTTCAAATCGTGTTTTTGAGACTGTCTTTGGTTCACTGCAGTTTTAAGGGGAAAATACTCAGCAATGCTGTCGACTTATGAACTTACACATGTTTTGTCTTAAAGCATATTAAAAACACCACATAGACATATAAACAACATTAAAAGCTGGATTTTCACCACAGGGGGACTTTAAACGCGAACATAAACACTAAAAAGTTTTATTATGTATATTTATTTATTTTTAACAACTTTTTTTTTTTCTTTTTTCCATTGCGTTTATAAATTTGTTGTTTTGTTTTCGGAACTGTGGTTTGTTTTGCACTTCTCGGCCACCGTAATTTTCCCTGTAAATCACTCTTTCCTCAGAATCGCTCAGGATATTTTCTGGCGTTTGCACGAGAGGGGTTTTCTGCTGGAGGACACGGTGGAGCAGCTTCGCTGTGAAAGCTGTGAGCGGTTCCTGGCCGATCGCTTCGTGGAGGGCGTGTGTCCTCACTGCCATTACCCAGAAGCCCGCGGGGACCAGTGTGACAAATGTGGCCGCCTCATCAATGCTGTGGAGCTCAGGGTACGGTTCTTGAACTTCACTTCCAAATACATTAAGAAATATATGGAATATTTTTATATATAACCTCCTACTATATCTGACAAAAAGAGTCTCCAAGGCTGCATTTATTTGATCAAAAATACAGTAAAAATTGTGAAATATTATTCGAATTTTAAAGAACTGTTTTCTATGTGAATATATAGTCAAGTCAAGTCATCCTCATTTATATAGCGCTTTTAACAATGTAGATTGTTTCAAAGCAGCTTTACAGAGATAAACGTATAATTTAAGGTAACAGAGATTGGTTTAGTTTTATAGTGGTGTTTAAAAAAAATGTTTTTTCCAGCTGAAGTTAGTTTTGATTGATTCACTTCCGTCTAAATGATCATTTGTTATTAAATTAGGGGCCGCTAAGACGACACCGTTCTCTCTAAACAGACTTTAAACGTGAACCAGTGATAGACGCTGATGGCGTTCACATGCGCATTAAGAATTGATTCTATAGTTATGTGCGTTTGAATATATGTGGGCAGGTTTGTAATTCCTTACAAACCATGACTAAACAAACTACTCGTCTTGTCTATAAATTTTGATGCAGAATTTTATTTTATCTTATCACTTCGGGTAGGTACGCAAACCAAAAAAACTCCACAACGCTTTATCTGTAGAGTGGTATAGGGATCCTCCATAGGGAGAGGCTAGTTGGCACTTCAGCACTGCATTGTCATCGGGTCCAGGCGAAAGTCCTTCGTCAGATCTGGAAACGGCCTGGATCCGGCAGGCTGCGGGAAAACCTCGGGATAAACAAAGACACTAAAATTAGCGTAGATGCCATTCCTCTTATGATGTAACGAGTACATCAGGATTTAAGGGAAGTGTTCCCAGTTCCGGCTGACCTAATCTAAGCAGCCTAATATTGAATTATAGAAGTCTATAGAGTGTTATGTGAATGCAAGGTCAAAGAGATGTGTTTTTAGTCTAGCTTTGAACTGACAGACTGTGTCTGCTTCCGGGACAATGTTAGGAAGATTGTTCCAAAGTTTTGGTGCTAAATAGGAAAAGGTTCTACCGCCAGCAGTCAATTTATGCCTGGTTCAGATTACACGATTTTAGCCCGATTTTGGCACGATCCGTTTGACGTAGGGTCTCGTGGGGATTCGTAAACGACAACGGTCGTCGGGACGCAAGATTCGATCGTATCATCTCGTATAGTGTGTCATAGTGGGAGACAACCTACGTCGCGTCTGCGATGCTTCACGACATCACGACAAAAAGACTAGCATGTTTAATTTTTTAAACGGTCGTCCACGACGGGTTCCGTCACATGTATGAGGTTGACCAATAGGAGCACAGAAGCTTTTCCGTACACAACTTTCAAAAATGGCGAAACGAAAGAGAGACGATGGTGCTACTAGTTGGAGTTATGACATGGAGGAAAGGTTTGTAAGAAAACAATATTTTACCTCAAGTTCTCTTTGTAGGATTGACAGCCAATACTGTCCTCTTCGAGCAATCCAGGAGCGTGTCCATTGTCGGGTTTTCTTTCTTTTTTAAGTTTTCTGAACACAGGACAGCCAATACAACACTCACCGCCACATCCATTGTTTGTTTACGTTCGTGTCCAGGAAGTCACTCGCTATAGTTTCGCCTTCTCAATGACATCACGCGCTTCGTTAAAGACGGCACTCGATGACTGTTCAGGAAGCAACGTGTAGTCTGACATGTTTCTTGTCCACGACAAAATTTTAGGAGTCAAAATCGCGTAATCTGACACAATGACTATCGTAAAAGACAAAAAAAATCGTGTAATCTGAACCAGGCATTAGATATTCTAGGTATTATCAACTGGACAGAACTTTGAGATTGCAATAGACGTGAAGGACTATAATGCATTAAGAGCTCGCTCAAGTACTGGGGAGCTAAACCATTTAGTGCTTTGTAAGTAATCAGCAATATTTTAAAATTTATACGATGTTTAATAGGGAGCCAATGCAGTGTTGACAGAACCGGGCTAATATTATGGTCGTACTTCCTGGTTCTGGTAAGAACTCTAGCGGCTGCGTTTTGAACTAGCTGTAGTTTGTTTATTAAGCGTGCAGGGCAACCACCCAGTAGAGCATTACAATAATCTAGCCTTGATGTCATGAACGCATGAACTAGTTGTTCCGCATTTGTCAATGAGAGCATATGACGTAATTTAGATATATTTTTAAGATGGAAAAATGCGCTTTTACAGACACTAGACACGTGACTTTCAAATGAGAGATTGGTATCAAAGAGCAAACCCAGGTTCCTAACTGACGGCGAAGACTTGACAGAGCAGCCATCAAGTGTTAGACGGTATTCTAGGTCATTACGTGAGGAAGTTTTTTTGTCCAATAATTAGAATCTCTGTTTTTTCAGAATTTAGTAGTAGGAAATAACTAGACATCCAATTTTTTATATCAGCTATGCATTCCGATAATTTTGTGAATTGGTAAGTTTCATTAGGTTTTGAGGAAATATAGAGCTGAGTATCATCAGCATAACAGTGAAAGCTAATTCCATGTTTCCTAATGATATCTCCTAACGGTAGCATGTACAGAGTGAACAGCAGCGGTCCTAGTACTGAGCCTTGTGGTACGCCATACTGAACTTGTGATCGATAAGACATCTCTTCATTTACTGCTACAAACTGATAACGGTCAGATAAATATGATTTAAACCATGCTAGTGCAATTCCACTAATGCCAACATAGTTTTCTAATCTATTTAATAGAATGTTGTGGTCAATGGTGTCAAATGCAGCACTAAGATCAAGTAACACTAATAGAGAGATACAACCACGATCGGATGATAAGAGCAAATCATTTGTGACTCTAATGAGAGCTGTCTCAGTGCTATGGTGCGGTCTAAATCCTGACTGGAAATCCTCGCAGATATCATTTCCTTCAAGAAAGGAACACAGTTGTGAGGATACTGCCTTTTCTTATATCTTTGACAGAAAAGGTAGATTTGAGATCGGCCAGTAATTGACTAATTCCGTAGGATCAAGTTGCGTTTTTTTAACAAGCGGTTTTATCATAGCCAGCTTAAAGGTTTTTGGTACGTATCCTAGAGACAAAGACGAATTAATGACGTTAAGAAGAGGATCTATGACCTCTGGAAGCATCTCTTTCAATAGTTTAGTCGGTATAGGGTCTAACATACATGTTGTCGATTTAGATGAATTAACGAGTTTGCAAAATTCTTCCTCTCCTATGGCAATTAATGAATCAAATTTTACCTCAGGGAGACTATAATGCACTCCCTGATGCGATACTGTAGTAGACGGTTGCATAGTTATAATTTTGTCCCTGATATTATCGATCTTATAAGTGAAGAAGTTCATAAAGTCATTACTGCTGTGTTTCTTGGAAACTTCTGGGCTTGAAGCTTTCTTTTTCGTTAGTTTAGCCACTTTTTCAAATAAATACCTTGGATTATGTTTATTTTCTTCTAATAGGGTTGAAAAATAAGCAGATCTAGC
This sequence comes from Siphateles boraxobius, assembly GCF_051911475.1. Taxonomy (NCBI): domain Eukaryota; kingdom Metazoa; phylum Chordata; class Actinopteri; order Cypriniformes; family Leuciscidae; genus Siphateles; species Siphateles boraxobius. The sequence continues at coordinate 207,504 of NW_027509042.1, forward strand.
AGCTTTTAAAGCCTCTCTGTAAGCAATCGAGCTCTCCTTCCATGCAATCCGAAATACCTCTAGTTCTGTTTCCTTCCAGTTGCGCTATAGTCAAGTTTAATTTATTCCTGTGATCAAAGCTGAATTTTCAGCATCATTACTCCAGTCTTCAGTGTCACATGATCCTTCAGAAATCAGTATAATATGTTGATTTGATGCTCAAGAAACATTTATAATTATTATCAATGTTGAAAACAGTTCATCATTTCTTTGTGGAAACTGATGCATTTTATTTTTCAGGATTTTCTTTGATGAATCGAAATAAATATATATATATATAAAATGATCATATCGTCCAGCCCTAAAACTTGTATAGTTTTTGCCAGTGTTTATTTAAAAACATCCAATTATGTAGAATATATGATGGTAAATATTTAATTGATGAGTTGTCAAAGCAATATATAGGGTATATATATATAATAATATATATATAGGGTCTGATTTCACCCCGAAATTCAGCATATCGACACAGAAACAAGCTGGATTTGCAGTTTTCATTCTATGAATTGCAGAGATTAATTTGCATCTCTGTTCTGTAGCTTCGGTGAATTTCTAATTCACACGATGTCCCCAGATAGTACTGATCCCGTGCGAATAGGGCTAAAGATTAATAAATACTGTAACACATGAATTGCTCATTGTTAGTTCATGTAAGTGAATACATTTACTAATGTTAACTAGTGAACCTTATTGTAAAGTGTGTTTATGTGCTGTTTCTCATATTGTCTCCTGCAGAATCCGCAGTGTAAAGTGTGCAAGGAAACGCCGGTGATCCGCTCCTCTAAACACCTGTTCCTGGACCTGCCGAAGGTGAAACCGATGTGAAATGTGTTGTTGATCCCGTTATCCTCTCTTCAGTGAGGTCTTGTCCACACGAATGCCACATGTACTCTTAGCTGGGTATTTGGAGAAACGAATATTTCCCCCCCTCCGTTTTCAATAATAACATCGTGCACACAACAAACGCCATCAGAACTATGCCAAACTGGGTGCTCACATGACGTTAAGCATTTTCTGGCGCATAATGTGACGTTTGAGAACCTAAAACCCCGTTTCTCCCAGTTGTCACGGCAACACGTAACCGGCGTTTTCAGAAATCTTGATAAATAAATTTGAAAGCGCTGTTTTCGTGTTGATGTGTGGACTGTCAAAACTGAGGATTTTTAAAACGATGATGTAAGTTTAGTCATGTGACTCATATTGCACTAATAGATATTCATGTTTATTCTGGTATTGTGCCTGTTATGTGCTTTTCACTTTCACACAGTTGCTAAAATATGTTAAACGCTTCATTTCACAGTCCTGCAAAGATGACAGAAAATTCACTCGCATTTGCTAAACAAGAGACAGTCGAGTTTCAGACCAAACATATGATGGTGTGTGAGAGACAGGTTCATCAGTGAATGCTGAGATATGTGCTAAATAAAATTATTGAATTGCGCGATAACTTTATTATTTATTTTCCCGTCTGTCTCATCTCAGTGAGGGTTTACGCATGCGCAGTAAAGGAGAATTTAGCGTTTCCAGGCGTTTTCCAAAAGTTTCTCATTCACACTGTAACGCCTGAAAACGCTAGTTTGGATGGAGAGCGTTTTTAAACGAATATGTCGATTTCAAGTGTATCCGGATTAATGTAGACGTAGCCTGAGACAAACAGAGCTCTGTTAACACACACACACACATACACACACGAACTGGATCAAAGTCTTCAAAGTCTCGACACGATCCAGCCGAGGAATAAGAGTCTGATCTAGACAAACCAGCGCACATTTATAACAAAATACACATTTATATACTTTTAACCAGTAATGCTGGTCTTACACGAGCTGTGATGCGACACACAGTATGTGATCAGGTTGAAGGACCTTCGACCCGTTGGACTCCATTGAGGTCACTATATGGAGAAAATCCTGGAATGTTTTCCTCAAAAACCTTCATTATCCTTCAGTATCCAGATTGGTGTGTGTGTGTGTGTGTGTGTGTGTGTGAGATAGCTGGAGGGCGAGCTGGAGCAGTGGCTGGAGAAGTCGATCGGCTCGGGCGATTGGACGGCGAACGCTCGGCACATCACGCGCTCGTGGCTCCGGGACGGCCTGAAGCCCCGGTGTATCACACGTGACCTGCGCTGGGGGACGCCCGTGCCTCACGAGGACTTCAGAGAGAAAGTAGGAACACACAATCCTGAGATGTTATTTCTAGTGCTGTCAACGTATTGCGTTAAACCAATAGTTCACCCAAAAATGAAAATTAGCCCATGATTTATTCACCCTGAAGCCATGCTAGATGTATATGACATTCTTCTTTCAGACGAACACAATCAGAGTTATATTAAAAAATGTCCTGAGTCTTCCAAGCTTTATAATGGGAGTCAATGGCCGTTTCTGTTTTGAAGTCCATAAATTTATGCACTTTTATGAAGGATAGATGCACTTTTATGATGGACAGATGCACTTTTATGAAGGATAGATGCACTTTTATGATGGACAGATGCACTTTTATGATGGACAGATGCACTTTTATGATGGACAGATGCACTTTTATGATGGACAGATGCACTTTTATGATCGATAGATGCACTTTTATGATGGACAGATGCACTTTTATGAAGGATAGATGCACTTTTATGAAGGACAGATGCACTTTTATGATGGACAGATGCACTTTTATGATGGACAGATGCACTTTTATGATGGACAGATGCACTTTTATGATGGACAGATGCACTTTTATGATGGACAGATGCACTTTTATGATCGATAGATGCACTTTTATGATGGACAGATGCACTTTTATGAAGGATAGATGCACTTTTATGAAGGACAGATGCACTTTTATGATGGACAGATGCACTTTTATGATGGATAGATGCACTTTTATGATGGACAGATGCACTTTTATGAAGGATAGATGCACTTTTATGAAGGACAGATGCACTTTTATGAAGGATAGATGCACTTTTATGATGGACAGATGCACTTTTATGAAGGATAGATGCACTTTTATGATGGACAGATGCACTTTTATGATAGAGAGATTCACTTTTATGATAGAGAGATGCACTTTTATGATGGACAGATGCACTTTTATGATGGACAGATGCACTTTTATGATGGATAGATGCACTTTTATGATAGAGAGATGCACTTTTATGATGGACAGATGCACTTTTATGATGGACAGATGCACTTTTATGATGGATAGATGCACTTTTATGATAGAGAGATGCACTTTTATGATGTACAGATGCACTTTTATGATGGATAGATGCACTTTTATGATGGACAGATGCACTTTTATGAAGGATAGATGCACTTTTATGATGGACAGATGCACTTTTATGAAGGATAGATGCACTTTTATGATAGAGAGATTCACTTTTATGATCGATAGATGCACTTTTATGATAGAGAGATGCACTTTTATGATCGATAGATGCACTTTTATGATAGAGAGATGCACTTTTATGAAGGATAGATGCACTTTTATGATGGACAGATGCACTTTTATGATGGACAGATGCACGATGATGGATAGATGCACTTTTATGATGGACAGATGCACTTTTATGATGGACAGATGCACTTTTATGATGGACAGATGCACTTTTATGATGGACAGATGCACTTTTATGATGGATAGATGCACTTTTATGAAGGATAGATGCACTTTTATGATGGATAGATGCACTTTTATGATGAACAGAAACAGACGTTCACTGCCATTATAAAGCTTGGAAGAGCCAGGACATTTTTTAATGTAACTCTGATTGTATTCGTCTGAGAGAAGAATGTCACTTCAGGGTGAGTAAATCATGGGCTAATTTTCATTTTAGCAATGAAATCTAGTTAATCTTTTTAATCGATTAATCGACATCACTAGTTATTTCACTAATGTGCGTTAATCCAAATGCACAATGAACTAATGTGTCTGTGTGTCCATGAAGGTGTTCTACGTGTGGTTCGACGCTCCTATTGGCTACTTGTCCATCACGGCAAACTACACCGACCAATGGGAGAAATGGTGGAAGAACCCTCAGCAGGTGCGGATCAAGTTTGATATTTCACCTCCTGAACTTGATGCAAAGTCTTGGATGATTTTACATATTTTGTTTTGTTGTTGTTTTTGGAGATTTTTGACAAGTTGCGCTTGTCTTTTCTTCCCTATAGTGCATATATATATTATATTATATTATTATTCTTTTTATGCTTTAAACAACAATACAATACAACATACACCTTGGAGCCAGGGGAGCAAAGAAAACGCATTAACACATTTTTTTTTTTTTTACATTCACAAAAATACAAGACCTTTGTATCATTTAAAGATTTTGAATATTGTACACAAATGAACAGTCTTAAAGGTACAATATGTAGGATTTTTGCAGTAAAATATCCAAAAACTACTAGGCCAATGTTATATATTTTGTTTAGTTGATTACTTACAATATCCCAAATTTCAAACAATTTGTAAATCGTGTGAAAATAGCGATTTTAACCAAGGAAACAGGGCGTGTGAGCAGGGGTGAGGAGTCGCCAGTCAATGACGTCATATCCGCGTTACCCTCGATTCCGCCAGGTTTGACCTCGTACTGCCATAGTAACCATGGCGACAGACGTGGACAACTGGCCCGTTATGCCTAGCAGGACGCTAACGCTGTTGTTGTTTTGTTCAAACATTTTGGACCATGGCAAGCAGACTTTGAGACAAAAAGAGGACTAAAACGAAGATCAACATCTTTCGAGATGCCGAGAGCTCCACGTCCGCGACTAACTTCGACTTGACAGAGACGCGAGTGTTGCATGTACTTTATTAGACAGTGCATAAAACAAATGTTATCAATGTTAATCAATGTTATTTAGTTCAACTTGATGAAATGTTAGAATATGATCTGTATGTTATTCTAATGTTGATCTAGCTTAACGTACTGACAACAAACAACCCAACTAACAGCATTCAACACACTCAAATGCCGTTTAGTGTGATAGTGTAACTGTTAGAGCGAGTGAAACACCTCAAGTTGGATTCATCTAATAAACTGACCTGTGTGAGTATTAATTCAGCACTTGCGTGTAGTTCGGTAGAATGAAATGTCCTTATTCCTTTATATCCGCGGGTCTCGCGTTGCGTGTGGCGCTGGTATACGCTAGCAATCGCGCACTGCTTCACACCACAGTCATGTTAAAACATTAATGTATTCACTCATCCATAAAAGATCCATCAGCTTGACGACAAGATCCATACTTATGCTTAATGTGGAATATACGTCATCAGTATACACCTTTGTTATTGTAAGAGGTTAGCGACCCCTGGTGGTGAAAAATCCTGCATATTGTACCTTTAATAGTTCAAGTTTCAAGTTTGTATTAATTTATATAGCACATTTAAAAACAGCAAACATGGCTGACCAAAGTGTTGAACAAGATAAAAAGACAACAACAGCCTCACATTCAAGACAAACTCACAATGAATTAAAAGCTAAAGAAAAAAGGTAGGTTTTAAGAGAAGATTTAAAACCAGTGAAAGACTGTGTCGATCTGATGTTTTATTTAAGGCTTTAAAAGAAGAGAGAACATTTTTTAAACTCAATTCTAAAATGCACAGGTAGCCATATAATAGCTTTTCTTCAATTAGTACTAGATTGAATAGTAGAAAAGTCATTTAAAATTATTTAAGGACTACTGAGAAAAGGGGCTTTTTGTTAGAAAACTTACACTTATGAATGTGAAATTTGACTAATGAAATTAACAAATTAATTACAACCTATAGTGTCGTATATGCGAGTGAAGCGCTTCTGGAACAAGAACAAATGTGGGCGGGGCTTGATTGTGTCTGTGAGGAATTGATTGGATGGTGGTTTGCTATTGGCTGATCTCATGTGAGTGACAGGTTATAGCCCCGCCCACATCATCAGAGAAGAGATGCTGCAAGAGGAACTTACTCTGATTCAATATTATTAACACAATAATGATGATGTGCACTGATAAATTGTTTAGAATAAACACGGCAATATTCCATAATTTAGATTTCATGGTGACTTTAAACTGTTTTTCTTTTGCAGGCCTGGAATATATAAATAAATAAAATCTTAAAAGTTATGAAAATTGACTATAATGATGAATATGCATTTTTATCGTCGTGCTGAACTCTAATTTGTGTCGAGTAAAAGATGATTGTGAGTCATAATGATGCTCGATGCGTGAGTGAATCTTTCTTGTGAATCAGAATGAAGCGTCTCAGATTGGTCAGCAAATTATTCTGAATCAAAATTATAATTTTTTGTTCTTATCCTCGTCGGCAGAGAATAGAAGAGATGAAGACGGAGAGGAACTTATTCTGATTCAAGATTATTAACACAATAATGAGGATGTGCACCGATAAATCATTTAGAAAAAGACACTGCAATATTCCATAAAAAAAATAAGAATTGATTTCATGGTGACTTTAAAACGTGTAGCTGCACTCAAATCAGCAACTTAGGAAATAAAAGCTGGTGCATTTGTGTTATTTAATGAGTTCTGTTTACATCTTGTCAATTTAATGAATACTCTGAGTTCTCCCACTGATTGACCGTTAGTTTCAGTGTGTGATTGCCGTGTGTGTCCTGTAGGTGGAGCTGTACAACTTCATGGCGAAGGACAACGTTCCCTTCCACAGTGTCGTGTTCCCTTGTTCACTTCTTGGAGCTCAAGACAACTACACACTGGTCAATAATCTCATTGCCACCGGTGAGATGCTATTTTAAATAACATAAAACGATTGCAATCTAATATAATCAAATGAGCATATTCCATGACCATTTTAAATACACTATCATTGAAAAGTTAGAATTTTTTGAGTCACCAAAGCTGCATTTATTACTGTAAAAATTTTGAAATATTATTAAAGTATAAATCATCTGTTTTCTATGTGAATATATAGTAAAGTGTAATTTATTCCTGTGATTTTCAGCATCATTACTCCAGTCTTCAGTGTCACATGATCCTTCAGAAATCACTATAATATGATGATTTGATGCTCAAGAAACATTTATGATTATTATCAGTGTTGAAAATAGGTTCATATTTTTGCGGAAAACGTGGAATTGTTTATTTTTCATGATTTTTTGATGAACAAAGTTTAATAGAACAGCATTTATTTTTTAAATAACATTATAAATGTCTTTACTGTCACTTTTGATGAATTTGATGAGTCATCACTGAATGAACGCATTGAAAAAAAACGTACTGACTTGATTGGCTGATATCATTCATGAATGTTTTGATGTGTCCAGAATACTTGAACTACGAGGACACGAAGTTCTCCAAGAGTCGAGGAGTGGGTGTGTTCGGGGACATGGCGCAGGACACGGGGATCCCGTCGGACGTGTGGCGCTTCTATCTGCTGTTCCTGCGGCCCGAGGCTCAAGACTCCGCCTTCTCCTGGGCCGACATGGCCATCAAGAACAACTCTGAGCTGCTC
>NW_027509042.1:217500-220000 GCF_051911475.1 Siphateles boraxobius
AACAGCGAAGTTTATAGTTCGGATATAAACAGTGATGCCTTTTGCTTCAAATAACTAAAATAATTTTTTGTTTTTTATTATTTAGTAATAATAAATTGTGTATTACATCATTACACCAGTAGGTAGCGACAAGTGACTGTATTTGTCATTGAATCATTTATTAAAGAGATTTGTTCAGAAATGTTGATTCATCCAGTAATGAAACAAGTGAAGTCTTTGAGTGAGTCATTGAATCATTCATTCATTCAAGAGATTTGTTCAAAAACGCTGATTCATCCAGTAATAAAACAAGTGAAGTCTTTATGAGTGAGTCATTGAATCATTCATTCATTCATTCATTCATTCAAGAGATTTGTTCAAAAACGCTGATTCATCCAGTAATGAAACAAGTGAAGTATTTATGAGTGAGTCATTGAATCATTCATTCATTCATTCATTCATTCAAGAGATTTGTTAAAAAACGCTGATTCATCCAGTAATAAAACAAGTGAAGTCTTTATGAGTGAGTCATTGAATCATTCATTCATTCATTCATTCAAGAGATTCGTTCAAAAACGCTGATTCATCCAGTATTAAAACAAGTGAAGTCTTTATGAGTGAGTCATTGAATCATTCATTCATTCATTCAAGAGATTCGTTCAAAAACGCTGATTCATCCAGTAATGAAACAAGTGAAGTATTTATGAGTGAGTCATTGAATCATTCATTCATTCATTCAAGAGATTCGTTCAAAAACGCTGATTCATCCAGTAATGAAACAAGTGAAGTCTTTAAGAGTGAGTCATTGAATCATTCATTCATTCATTCATTCAAGAGATTCGTTCAAAAACGCTGATTCATCCAGTATTAAAACAAGTGAAGTCTTTGTGAGTGAGTCATTGAATCATTCATTCATTCATTCAAGAGATTCGTTCAAAAACGCTGATTCATCCAGTAATGAAACAAGTGAAGTATTTATGAGTGAGTCATTGAATCATTCATTCAATAGATTCATTTAAAAACACTGATTTATCCAGTGATGAAACAAGTGAAGTATTTATGAGTGAGTCATTGAATCATTCATTCAATAGATTAATTTAAAAACACTGATTCATCCAGTAATAAAACAAGTGAAGTCTTTATGAGTGAGTCATTGAATCATTCATTCATTCATTCATTCAAGAGATTCGTTCAAAAACGCTGATTCATCCAGTAATAAAACAAGTGAAGTCCTAATGAGTTAGTCATTGAATCATTCATTCATTCAAGAGATTCGTTCAAAAACGCTGATTCATCCAGTAATGAAACAAGGGAAGTATTTATGAGTGAGTCATTTAATCATTCATTCATTCATTCAAGAGATTCGTTCAAAAACGCTGATTCATCCAGTAATAAAACAAGTGAAGGATTTATGAGTGAGTCATTGAATCATTCATTCAATGGATTCATTTAAAAACACTGATTTATCCAGTAATGAAACAAGTGAAGTCTTTATGAGTGAGTTATTGAATCATTCATTCATTCAAGAGATTCGTTCGAAAACGCTGATTCATACAGTAATGAAACAAGTGAAGTCTTTATGAGTGAGTTATTGAATCATTCATTCAAGAGATTCGTTCGAAAACGCTGATTCATACAGTAATGAAACAAGTGAAGTATTTATGAGTCATCATTGATTCAAACTGATTTTTTTTAAAGATTCAAATTAATGAAATGTTATTTTGTTTAGTTGTCTGTTCAGAATCATGGCAAAATCGTGATTCTATTTAAAAAATAAATATTAATAATTTATCCAGAATCGTTCATATCTACCAGCCTGTAATTGAATTAGTCTAGTTTTGCTCAGCGCTATAGTATTTCAGCAGCTTGTAATAATTCCTCTATAAATCAGGATTACCAGGAAATATAAGGTAAAAAAAAATTGTGATTTCCAAACTCACGGAAAATAATTGTATAAAATGATTCCTAAAAATCCAATTATCACAAACAACTAGAAATGTCTTGGAAATGATTTGTTAAACAAAGGCAGTGGGAGCTCTGATTCTAAAATAACTGGATAAAGAAGCATTTATTCCTCTCAGTAATCTTTTGTCTTATAATATTGTGCATGTGTACAGACTCTCATCATGTGGTTTATGATGTGTGTGTTCCAGGATCCGTGACGCTCTGAAGTGCATCCTGAACATCTCTCGTCACGGGAACCAGTACATGCAGCTTAATGAACCCTGGAAGAAGATTAAAGGAGGAGACGACGACAGGCAAGTGATGCTTGATCTCGAGTGTGGCGATGCGCAAACCGCTAATAAAATCTGAATGAACAATTATTTCTACTTTCTAACTTTCTAAAATTATGTTACTGTAAGGTTCTGTTAGCTAACTACATTAGTTAGTATGAACTAACAATTAACAATACTTCAGAAAAAACCCTTCTAAAGCATTTATTAATCTAATTTTAATTTTTTAGAAAATCATTTTAAAAATTAAAATATATATGAAAAAATAATTTTATAAAAAAATTATT
>NW_027509042.1:227500-290000 GCF_051911475.1 Siphateles boraxobius
TGTAACATTTAAACATCATAGCATTTTAATTTAATTGAAAACGGCTTTGTATTCTTCCTTCTGCCAAAATGAGTTGGGTTCGGGGTGAGGTTTGACCGGGGACGTGTTTCTCTCCGTTGCGCTCCACATTCTTTCTTTTCTACGGCTTAATCTGACTTTCTCTTTCTCTCTCGGCGGGAGACGCTCTGTGAACCTCCTTCTCTTTCTCCCCCCGTCCCACGTGTCTTTTATCTCCTTCTAAATGTGCATTTCATGGTCAATTGTTCAACCGCTTCAGTCCTGTTGCTCTTCACCTCCTGGTGTTGACGAGTCTCTCGATGAGCGCGCGCCTCGTCCTCTGCACCTCCTCTCCCAAACGCTCGATCTCTGCTTTGAGGCGTTCGTTCTGGTCCGTCAGCTCCTGCACTTTCCTCTCGTTCTCCTGCTCGCGCTCTCTCCTGCTCTTCTTCCCGGGGGATGGAGAGCACAGCGTGTCGGTGCTTCGCTTTCTCTTTCCGGGACGCGAGGAGGCGGGAGGGGACGCGGGCGGGGAGCAGTTTAGTGACGGTGAACGGGACGCCGACGAGCAGGACGACGTGTCGGGAACCGTCGGGAGTTCCTCTTCGCTAACAGCCGGAGACGAAGGCGGATTGAGGTGGTATCCGCCGCTAACCATCGTTTCAACCGACCCAACGCCTCCTTCGCTTAGCAGCTCGAAGAACTCCGGCGGAAGCAAGTCTCCTCCGGACGAGATGTGTTCGGAATCGGCTCTCCGGTCGTCCTGTCGCGGAGGCGTTGGCGTAGTCGGCGGGTCGTCGGTAACGCGTTGCACGCCATCTCCCCATACCTGCCCCTCCGTCAACCAGGTGAGCGAACAGCTCTCCAACACATCTAGAAACTCAGGCTCCTTCTGCATTGAGAAGAGAAACCGTTAGGGAAAAACGTGTACGGACGCGACTATAGCACAGCGTTTGACGTTACTGACCTCGGAGCAAGGCGGGGCTCGCGTAAGTTTGGCCCCGCCTCCGTCGGAGCCCAATATATCCTGTAGGTCTTCATACCACGCCTCCAACTCTGCACCACACAGCGGCCCCACACCAGGGGGGTACAGCCACTCCGCAGTCATCGCACCAATCAGTCGCTATCCACAGACACAATACGATATGCTCCCACACCTAGCACACCAGACCTGGCCCACATAAAAATACATAAACTATCTAAAAGAAGTACTAAACACAAACCTCTGAATGCTGTTGTTGTACTGTGATGATGAGACGATACATCTAGTGGGAGCTTTAACACATCAGCCGCACACCTACACTGCAGGTTTTGGGAATAGCTGATTTATTTGGGTGACCCGCTATATTATACGAGACATTAAGATTGACTGCTCAGCCACTGGGTGCAACAAGGACACATAGTGGACGAGCAGCGTTACTGCACAATAAATAATCAGCTTTATGGAGTTTCAGATGCATGCATTGACTGAAGAATTATTATTATTATTTATTATAGCCTGGTTAGTGTTTGTAAATATTGAAATCATTCAAAGTTATTGTACTTAAAAAAATAATAATAATAATATGAAAACATTAAATGGTGCTCACCTTTAAAAGTGTCTCTTGTCAATCAAGTTTGAATGTGGGTTGGCGGCGATATTTTGTCCCAATAATTCTAGAGAAATAAAACGTGGAACTTGTCAAGCTCACAGTACTTGGTTAAAAAAATATTTAAAAAAAGTAAAGAATGTTAAAAAAATATCTATTTCAGCTGTGAAACAAGCAAAACCCATGCAAGAACAAAGATGAAGATGTATTATAGAGGGAGGGGCTTGTGAATAATTAAGAACGATTGAATGCTCGTAAAAAATAACCCGTAGCAATTATTGATTCTTTATTCTTGAATCTAAAATTAGGTCATTGTGATTTTTTTATGTAAACAAAGGCGCATTGTGTGCTCGAGGGCGCCCTCTGCGTGAGTCTGAGCGCTGACAGTCTGTCAAAACAAGCTGAATGAATCTCGCTATCAATGCGAAGACATTCAAGTTCAGCTGAAATCACTCCTCAGACCTCATTTGAGGTGTAAACGCGACAAGCGCTACTTTAGATGTCCGTGAGACAATGAAAACAGCCCTAAAATATGCACCTGAGGCACTCCCAAGTATTTTATTATTTTTTATATAAATCCTAATGCGGTGTAAAGCGAGATAACTAAATAAATACAATATATATGATCTATTATTAAAGCATAAATAATTATGTTATGGCGTTTATTTGTTGTATTCTGGCTTGTTACTCCAAAGATGATTAAATCGAACATTTTAAAATTAATAGTCAGTCGTAAAATTACACGATAATCAACTTCTTATGTCACTTAAATAGTTTAAATAAATTTTCTTTTATAAACTGTCAATTTGGAGCGGGGGTTTAACGAATCTGACAGCGAGCCAATGACGTCATGGAATCAAAGTACAGGAGCGAGGAAACAAAGGGCGAACACTTTCGCACCAAAATAACACTTTAAAAGTACTTTAACGACATAAAAACACAACGAGTTAGCCATCATGACTACATCCATTTTATTACTTAAACTGTAAAAAGTTGATGTAGCGCTGTTCCGTTAACGCAGTGTCACTGTCGATCAATAACAAATAACGAAATAACCGTTAAAAATAAAACGTTCGCAAAAAAAGTTCTCAGGTGCGCGTCTAAAATGCCGCGATTGTGACGAAATGACAGCTGTCATTGCGTTGTTTTGTAAGCAAGTAACTATTCAAGTAACGTTAAAATAAACCAGGGAACAAAAGCGTAACGATGTTGCGTTAAATTAAGAAAATAACGGATGGGAAAGGAGGAGAATCCTGTGAAATTTGAGTTGAGCAACTGTATTCCAAAAACAGCCTGGGATAGTCGCCAAAACATGCGCATTCCTGTATCCCAAAAGGAAAAGCTTGACATACACCAACAAGAAAAGTACATCAGATCACAATAAAGAATAGAGAAATAGATAGATGACACTCACCCTTTTCTTTTTATTATTTCTTTTCCTCGGTTGTTTCGGATTCAGGGTCTGTGTGTGTTTTTGTAGAGATTGGTGATAGCTCATGTTAACCATTGTTCAGTTGAAGTCACCGAGTGTGGATTTCGGAAACTCCCGGGGACATTTATAGAGTGACTCCAACCGAACTCTGGGGGAAGGATCTCAAGGTGCAACCTAACCGAGATTACGAGGAACTGACAGGAGATGGTCGGCCGTGTGCGCCAATCAAGAGAGGCGGTCGAAATTCTTCTGCTTAGAGACATCCAATGAGCAGGCGCGCTTGGCGGGAGGGGCGGGACTTATTGACTTTGCTGGTTGTCTCGCTCGGTGCGAGTTTGTGTGAGCGGGAAGATGTGATGCAGTCATAAGACGGCCAGGACGAATTTGGGGCGTAAGGGAGTCACATGAAAGGAATGATGCAATCGTTGGCAACCGGTTTCTCGTTGGAGATAAGACTAGCAGAACCCAAGCATGTTTTATTAAACAACCTTTAGTTAAAAAGAAAAAAACCTGACAAACTACCCTATAAGGATGTAGGATAATGTTTCGATTTTTTGCTTGCGTTCGCATATGCACCTATAAAAAAAAAAATAGGCAGCGTTAATATCCGTCGCCGTGTGATATTGTACGCATTTATTCGCTCTTTTTTCATCTTTAATAATTCCTCTCTAGTGACCTGAGGCGATTCTTTCATGTTTCCAAATGCATCCAGTTCAGCACTATATGGAACTAGGATATTCCATAGGAGTTTGAACAATCCCACCCCACCCGTACTGCATTCCTCAGACATTTAATTCGACAACTTAAGATACACAATCGGCAAATCGACTCAATCAGTATAGATTCTGCATTAAAAAACACACAGAGACTTGAGTTGTCAGGCATGTTATTGTTCAACACACCTGTTTAGAATCGCTAAATGAGCCCATAAAGTGACGTTGAAATGGTAAAGGTCATTATCTAGTTCACAGACAAGTCTTGAAAGATCTTCCAGTGTAAATCAGCACAAGATTAGGTTTTAATCTGTGTCCGAGAATCCGCCCTAAATATATAGCATATTTTACAACATGGATCCTATAGTCTAGATTGGGCTCTCAAATTGTGGATGTTTCAAAACGTTATTCTAAATTTCAGAATGCTGTCATTTGGTCATCCAAATTAATTACAGATGTAGGTGTTTTCAGAGAACAAAAAATAATGGTTCTTGGCATTGATGGTTTCATAAAGAACCTTTAACATCCATTGGACAAAAAGTTCTTTATAGTGGAAAAATGTTCATTAGATTATTAAAATGTTTTTTGACCGTAAGAAAAAAAATGTTTTAAGAAATGTTCCAAAAATGGTTAAGTGACTACCTTTGTTTTTAAGAGTGTAGCACCAGCACAACGTTTTTAAATGATGCGACTTGTCCATGGTTTGATCTAAAACCCAAGTATTGTTTCAACATGGGTAAAAGTCTAGTTAAAAGGATAGTTCACCCAAAAATACAATTTTGTCATAATTTACTACTCGTATTTCAAAATAAGATATTTTGAAGAATGTTGGAAACCAGACGGTTGACGGTGGCCATTGACTTCCATAGTATTTTTTCCCTCTACTTTTCTGGTTACCGACATTCTTCAAATTATCTTCTTTTCTGTTCAACAGAAGAAACTCATACAGGTTTGGAACAACTTGAGGGTAAGTAAATGTCAAATTATGACATAAGTTTAATTTAAAATATAATATTCTGAAGAATGTTGGTAACCAGACTGTTGACGGTAGCCATTGCGTTTTTTTCCCTCTACTTTTCTTGGTTACTGACATTCGTCAAAATATCTTCTTTTGTGTTCAACAGAAGAAAGACTCATACAGGTTTGGAACAACTTGAGGGTGAGTAAATTATGACAGAATTTTTAATTATTGGGTGACCTGTCCCTTTAAGACTGTTGCTGTGGTACTGGGAATAACTATAACAATGGTTGTTTATACAGTAAACTATGGGTAAAACACGTACTTTTCCGTAAGTGTACAGTTCTGACGTATGGTTGACAGTTGAAGTGACCGTTGAAACTGATACTCAACGCGCCAAATCAAAAATCCAAACGTGATCGAGATGATGACACAGCCTTGTTTAAAAACATCCCAGATTTGAACGTTAATCATGTGTTGTCCTCTAATATGATCATTCAAATAAAATTATGGTAATTCGTTTACAATTGTATTTAATTAACAGGTGTACACCCCCCGTTTTAATCGCCTGACCTGTAGCTCCTGTCCAACTGATGTCACCAGGGACTCATCTCGTTAGTATTCTGAAACTATTCCAAACACAAGAGTTAAGTAGTGAAACTTGCATGGTGCAAAGCGTGCAATGTATTGCCTAGCAACAGCGCAAGTGGGATGCGCGTAAGGTTAGCGAATAGAAACCTCAAATACTGTTTCCAGGAGCAGGGCAGCGCTCGCGTGGAGACGTCACGATCGGTTGGCTGTTGCTGTGTAGTGTGTATTATTCTCCCCACTGCCTAATGGTTATCACCTCCGAGCGTGTAATTCTATTGGCAGGTTACTCCTTTATTCCCTAAAGTTGTGTTTACTCAACATTCCTGTGAAGTTTTAACAGGTTTAACTCTCAATAACTCGTTGTGTTTTGAAAACTTTGTCGAGTTACCTGCCTTCAACACAGTAGGAGGTTGATCTGATTTATATTTCGAACTCGCACACAAAATGTTCACATTGTGCCAGCGAATCACATTTCTGCTCAAGAGAATAACAGACATTTTACAACACAATAGCCTATGCTGTAATATCTCTGATTTCCTTCATCTTTCCTCCACACTAAATAGGTTTTATCTGCGATTTCCCTCAGTAATTATAAAGTACTTACGGGCGAACCATTTTTTGTTTCCTCAGCTAACTGACACAATAAGGCCAATAAAGGTGTGCGTGTGTGTAGAATCATTTTATGGAAGACGAACAGAAAAATCTTTCTCTCAGGATATTCTCGCCTCCTGCTCAATTCAATGAAACCACATTTCCAGATGAAGTTCACGAGCATCTAAGGTTACCAGACCGTTTGAATTTAATTTAAAATAATATTTCGAGTAGTTTGAGGCTGATCATAAATTCGGCGGGAAACCGTTAAATTAACATTTGTAGTCTAGTTGTTGTTTTCTTCTTTACTGAGTACACAGAAAAACATAAAAGACGACTATTTGATATTTTTCATGCTTTATTTAATATAAAGCATGATTATTTAGAAGAGACTGGTAGAAACAGTTTAAATCAATAAACAACTTAAAATATAAAAATTCATATTATTGATAACATCTCAATTTAGAATTTAACATCTGAAGATAAATCATCCATTGTAGTGGGAAAAAAACAATATCTGACAAATATGCTAGTTTTTTTTTTTTTTTTTTTTTACAATATGCAAAGTTAAAAAACGGTGTAATATTAGAACAATCCCTTCAAATCTACAGAAATGTATCTATTTATTTTTGTACCAGGGCGCGTTTTCCTCCTCACGAGTGGCTCTCTCGCTCCTCCTAGTGGCTTGGAAATTGAACGGAATTCCCAACCCCGACAGCAGCTACTGCGCATGCGTGGAAGAAAACTCCATGATTTTTTTTTGGCACGGGATCCTAAGGAAAAATAGGAACTTGGAAACGAAGATAAACTAAAAGCACCACCACTAAGCCACAATCAACCCATCGCTCGCATATGCACTCAGTAAAGACGCGTAGGAGAGCTCTGAACCTTTGAATGAAGCGATCGCACGCTCCGCGGCCGAGCAGGATTCACGCGAAATTGGACGACAATGCACGGGGCGCAATAAAACCAAGCGTTATTGCTCTTTGTTTTTAAGCAGGACGGCTCGGATGGATGAAGACGCGGGGAAGTGCCTAAAAATCACACGGCGTTCATAACAGCTCAAGCAACGGCGACATTTGCAACTCGAGTCCATCGAGACGCTTGTTCTGTCTTTCGCCTGTGTTGTGCAGCGCGCCGAAGAAGCAGGAAACTTCGTAAACAGAGAGGTACGTAGCCCGCGAGCTAACGAAAGCTAACAGCGCGTCTACACTGTACGCGACGCGTCAAACTCGAACGCTTCCGTTTTAATGTAACGAAGAACCCTTCGTTGGTTAATATCGGAGTGTTATCGCATGTCCTGTAAGCCAGCTAACCGTCAATACGCGACATTTGTTTATTCTTCGGGACGTACAGTCTTCAAAAGTACCAGTGCTATACTTAAGCGTATGTATTCCTATTTACTTTACATATTTACGTCCTCCTTTCTCCGAAACTTTGCGCTCTTTTTATTCGTGGTAGTTACTAGTTTTCTCTTTAGCTCGCTGCTCCACTAGTAGTCAAATCCCGTCATAGCCGGAGCGTTAGCCGCTTCACAGTCACCCGCCTTAATGCCAGAATAAAAAAAACCGTTAAAATTTCATTATTTTAGGCTGTGACATCATCTCGATCGGTTACATTTGAATTTTTGACTTGGCGCGTTGAGTTTTAGTTTTAACTGTCACCTTTCACTCTACTGTCAACCATATGTCAGAACTGTACACTTACGAAAAAGTACTGTGTTTTTGGACTTGTACCCTAGTACCTCCATGGTATTCAGTGCCAGAAAACCGTGGTACATGAATATGGTGATCAAACATTACTTTGTTGTATATTAGTGTAATCTAAATGTTTAAATATCACCTATAAATGTGAATAATTTTCCAGTGGTTATTGAAAACCGTTAAAAATGGTTTATATTCTTGACTCAAACAATGATATTGTTTGAGTGAAGAATATAAGCATTTTTTTTTCTGGTAACACTTTACATTAAGGTTTTTTAGTTACCATTAGTTAATTTATTTACTAACATGAACTAACAATGAGCAATACATTTGTTACAGTATATTCATCTTTGTTAATATTAGTTAATAAAAATACAGCTGTTCATTTTAGTTCACAGTGCATTAACTAATGTTAACAAATACAACCTTTAATTTAAATAACGTATTAGTAAATGTTGACATGAGTATTAACTAAGAATAATACATGCTGAAGAAGTATTGGTCATGTTAACTAGGGTAGTTAACTAATGAACCTTATTGTAAAGTGTTAATTTTCATTTGTTTTCAGGTTGTCAGCTTGTGGAGGGTTCCATAAGAGCATCCCAGTCCATTTAAGAGGACCTCAGAGGATTGTGTCCAGACGGATTTGTTGTTCTGTTGCGTTGTGCTTCGTTAATGCTGCGTATATGTCCTCCAAAGGGTGTATTTCACGAATGGTGCTGACCAAGGCTGTATAAAAATGAAAAGGTACAAAGCAAAAGTGCTAAGTTGCAAGATATCGTACACACTGCAATGTTGATCTGCACTACAACTGCATTTATTACATTTTTGTTGCATGATTGTGCGTGCTGAATACAAAAACTCATGATGATTACTGTAATTTAATGCTCAGAAGAGGAGTGACAACCATATTTAGATTCAGTGTGAACACAATTCCAACTTAAATGAGTCTTCACTGTGAATCGATCTTCATTAAATCTAGTTTGAATCTGATTAGAAGCTGGTTTCTGTCACTGATGTATTATAAATGTAGTTGTCACTACAGGATTACACCTATACCTACACTTTATGAATGGCTACTAAATCCATAATAGTCCGATTAAATCCATAGAAGAATGCCATATGAATCGATCTTCATCCAATCTAGTTTGGATCTGAATTGAAACTGGTTTCTGTCTTCAGGAGCTGGATGTGTGTGAGCAGAAAATGACGGGGGGCAGTGAGAGTGCAGCAGGAGAAAAAGATGGAGGTGCGGCGCTCATCGCTCAGATCCCGGTCGGCTGGCAGAGGAAAGTGGGAGATGGGCTTGTGTCTTACATCAGGTACGTCTACACGTTATTTAGCATTGTTTACTGGGACATGTTTGCTGTTCTTCTCAAATATGAACAGTGTTGCTATTAAAAGGACATTGGGAACATTTTTCACCAAGTTGCCTGACAATGATGATTACGCACAGATGTGTGTGAATCAACCGAGCAAACACATGCAAGTGTGTTCAGCTTACACGCTAGGGTTTCTGGTGCGGAGTGTGTTTGACATTAAGGTTTAGTTAGTGTGGAAGAGGTTCTCCAAACTGGTCTGTGGTAGAGTTTATGTGAAGATAAGTATGGTTTGTAAGTGGTTAAGCAAGTGGTGTGTATCAGTCACGTTCTAGAGGTAAAAATACCTCTAGGAATATACAGTTCTAAGACATTAATGCATGATGTTAGCTGACTGCATGATCTGTAATTTAAGCAGATTAAGCTAATTAAAGCAATGGTTACTTACATGTTGTGTTCATAATGATTAAAATAATGTGGAAAATGTGTATTTTGTATGTTGATTCAGAGTTTGGAGTCACCTGAAGTCCTGAAATGCAAGATTACAGTTTATACTACAGGGCTGTTGAATGCTTGAATCTGATTGGTTGATGGACATGTGCAATTATTTTCGGAGAAATGCACGGATAAAGTAGTTCCTGGCAGGTTTCGACCGCATTAGTTTCCATATCACTTCGCCAAATGATTCCAGTTATTTCAAATTTCCTTACAGCCGACAAGAGCAAAAGAACCAAAACCCAGTACGACACTGACCAATCAAATAAATATAGTAAACAATAGGATAAAAACATCAAATTATTTCCATGTTTTTACCAAGAAATTAAGTTTTATTATGTACTCAAACGCACACACCATTACGCTTTGGAATAAGCAATGAATGTGTGTGATGAGATGTGTAAGAAATTAGTCCTACACACAGGAGCTTTTTTTATGGATAAAAACCTGAGAAATGTCTTGAAATACAACATTTGATTCTGAGCAATGTGTTGAGGTAACCCGCGAGCTAACGAAAGCTAACAGTGCGTCTACGCGCTGTACGCGACGCGTCAAACTCGAACGCTTCCGTTTTAATGTAACGAAGAACCCTTCGTTGGTTAATATCGGAGTGTTATCGCATGTCCTGTAAGCTTACAATAAATGGGATGTTTGGGAATGGGCCGGCTAGCCGTCAATACGCGACATTTGTTTATTCTTTGGGACGTACAGTCTTCAAAAGTACCAGTGCTATACTTAAGCGTATGTATTCCTATTTACTTTCCATATTTACGTCCTCCTTTCTCCGAAACTTTGCGCACTTTTTATTCGTGGTAGTTACTAGTTTTCTCTTTAGCTCGCTGCTCCACTAGTAGTCAAATCCCGTCATAGCCGGAGCGTTAGCCGCTTCACAGTCACCCGCCTTAATGCCAGAATTAAAAAAAAAACGTTAAAATTTCATTATTTTAGGCTGTGACATCATCTCGATCGGTTACATTTCAATTTTTGACTTGGCGCGTTGAGTTTTAGTTTCAACTGTCACTTTTCACTCTACTGTCAACCATATGTCAGAACTGTACACTAAAACCTGACAAAAAACCTGACAAATGTCTTGAAATACAACATGTGATTCTGAGCAATGTGTTGAGGTATGGTAACTATAGTAAAAGCGTAAAAATTGACTCTGGTCCTTTTGAATTATTAAAAAAATAATAAAGCGTTGTGGCCACGTTACCACCTCGGGTATGTGCATTATTTTCTAAAAATGCCACGGCCTGATCTGATGTCAATAATTCCTTACATAATGCATTTGTCATTGTTACTTGTCAGATATCAAATGAAGTGTAAAAGTAGCTGTCAAACAATGCCATATCAATCTTTTTGTTCTCTAGCCCGAGTGGTACAGTCCTTCGATCTGTGGATGAGGTGAGGGTGTATCTGCGGACAGACGGCACATGTAAGTGTGGTCTCGAGTGCCCGCTTGTCCCAAATAAGGTGAGATCAATTTTCAGTGCTGAAGCCTCCTCATTTATGATGTTTCCAGTGCAAACTTGATTGCAAATTAGGTTTTAATGATGCAGTTATGTTCGTAATGCAATGCTAGCGTACTCCTTACAGCATACTGTGTTTAATAGTACGTGAAACTGATTTATAAAACAATCAACTATGTTGTTGTGTTGCATGTTTTTAGTGTCCGCTCATTATCATTTTATAAATTAACCTGATTATTTTAAGGAAACTTTTAAAATCCTCAACATCCAGTTATTCCATGCATACAGAAAGTTTGCTTGTACAGTAGAAATACGTCATACTTCAGAAATAATAAGAGTAGGCATGCAATTCTGAACAGAGACTGCAACTTTTTTTTTCCATGCATTTAAATATTAAAGGTAATTAAATAAATGTAATTTAAAATCTACACAGGTCTTTAATTTTGACCCTGCTGCGATGGTCCAAGCTCCTGGTCATCATCCGAGTAAAGTAGAGGAAGACATGACCAAACTCTGTAACCATCGCAGGAAAGTTGATGCCATGGCAGCATTATGCCAAAGCAGGCAACCCTCCCAGCCCCAACCGCCGGCTCAAGCCACAGGTATTGCATCTCAATACACACATTATTCCAACAAAGTTACTTTTTAGAAGGAATTTTACAGGTTCTGTGACATGCTGTCATGACATGTTGAAAGTACGTTACTGTAAACTCATATTTTGGTTTGTTTTTACAAATTGAGGGGCGAGTTGAACTGATTGTCTGATTGATTAACTTTATTGAACCCAGAATATTCCTTTAATGGTTTGTCTTAAGGTAAATTGCAGTATATTTCCATTAATGTTCTCATGGAGTAAAGGTTATTCTCTACATCTTGTCTCTAAATATTACCCATTCAAATTATTACATTTGGCTAAAGCATGCAGTTAGTCAGGAGTTTATCTACAGTATTCAGTTTACTACATTATATATATATATATATTTCATGTTTGGCAGCATTGAATCACAGTGGACTTAAAGTTATAATATGATATAGCAGTTTGCTATAAGGCATGTCTGAGACATTAAAGTCAACTGTAAGAAGATTCTATGGTCTGAATAGACCTAAGTTTTGTTTTAAGCCAGACACTGCTCATAAGTATATTGATGACAGCACTGTTCTAAAATGGACTTGAATACTTGTTCAATGTTTATTTTGTGATTATTAACTTAAAGGGGAATATATTTTGAGCAGTTTTCACATTGTTCAGTGTCACTAAAACTGAAGATCCACTGTGATTAGCATGTAAAACAATGGCTTGTTTTACAACACACCTCACGTTGTCTTACAACACACCTCACATAAATAGCTTTTATAGACACTGCATCTCTCCTTTAAGTTCAGCTTTCTTCAGTAAGGTGAGTTGAGTTGTATGTATAATGGCGATCTGTTAAAAAAGATTTAACATGTGAATCCATAACTTATCTTGTAAAAATGTACTTTTTTGTTGTCAAGTAAAATTTTAAGAGAAATCAAACACAAAATATACACTTATTCTCGTTCCAAAAACATGAATTTGATCCTTTTAACGGTCAAAAGACTGTCTAGCACCAACCCTTCCTCCTTGCTTATTCTTCAAATTATTACACGTTCGTAGCACGTATAAACTAGTCAAATCTCGCGATACAATACAAACAACACAAAATGTGCATTTATCAAAAAAAAATCAGTCTTAAAATATAAGGAAAAATATTACAATATTGTTAATGTAGCTATGGCTCTAACAGTATGCTTGTTTGTTTAAGGAGGTGTTGTATGTTCAGTGGACAGCAGAGAGCTGAGAGGATCGATTGTGGCTCATGGAGACGGCGCCCATTGCACTTATCCTCCTCCAAGACACAACCAGCCCAAATCCAACATTGGCTTTCCTCTGTCCTCTTCTCGCTCTGTTCTGCAGCAAAACGGTGCCCCTATCTCACGACCTCCAGAACAGGGCTCCCCTTTAAAGAAGCCCCAAACGCCATTGGCATATGCGAAACAGCAGTGGAGCCCTCATCAATCGATCTCCCAAAATATCCCTCAAAGGACAGTGCATAGCCCTGCTTCTCCAAGCAATGTAAAACCCAGTGCGCACACGCATGCTCATCCTCCAGACCCTTCAAACTCCTTTTCCTTATCGCCCTCTTCATCCATAGCTCTCAGTGGTCGAGCACATTCACAGGGAGTGAGTGTTAAGTCGCCATCTCCTCTATCACCCTCACGTACCCTAGACGCCTTTTCACCCCACCAACGCTCTCGCCACTCCTCGACGTCTTCGCTCTCGGATCACGGGACCCCAGGGTGTGTCTTCAAACCGTTGAAAGCCACCATGCCATGCTCCTCTCCCAAGCTCCCTCTTGCGCCTTCCAGTCCATGCAGTCGCTTGGAGGGAATTCTTCAGCACTACAAAGACTGTAGCACCTCCAATGCTAACCAAAGCAACCATCTGTCGTTGGTGCATCCCAATGTAGCCGACAAGAGGAACGGATTGAGTTCTACTCAAGGACAAGAGTTGCTTGGCGTTCCTTTTGGACAAATTCTCAACCAACAGAAGATCCAGCAAAAGAGTCACATCAATAACTCCTTCCCAGCTAGCTGCCTTCTTTCTGCCGCCGCTAAAGCGCAGTTGGCCAACCAGAAAACCCCTAGCCAGCTCAACGCATCCGATGCGCTCGCCACACTTCCTCTTACTAGCCTGGACAAGGAGCAACACTCAAAGGTATTGATTAGCACTTTAAACAGTAGCGTCCACCCTACATCCGCCAGAACGCAATCCCTCACCGCTTTGTTGCTCCCACATTCCCCTTCCCTTTCCCCGGCTTCGCCCGCTGAGAAAAACCTACGGCGCAAACGGCAAAGGCATTCGCCCACCGTTTTAAGCATGCGGAAAGACTCACACTTGGGTCGGAGTCCGGATCTATCCGGGCCTCCGATGCTCATCTCCCCATGCCTTTCCCCAAATTCTCCTCCCGTACCTCACTTAGACAACCACCGGGTATCCGTCGCTCCTCCGAATGCCTCCTTCTCGAACAGTTCTCTTAGGTTGCAGGATTCGGAGGAAGGAAGGAAACCCGGACTTTGTAATTCAATCCCTCTTTCCTCTCCATCCCAGCCGCTTTCTGCTCTACTTCAGCTTCTTAGCATGCAAAGCGCAACCCAGCAATCCAGTGGGGCAATTGCCATTCCTGGACACCGGCACACAAACACATTGCCCTCTTCACCCAGACCCATCACTCCACAGACACCCCATTGCGAAGGACAGTCCACATTACGAGTACCCAACCCGCAACCTCAACCCCAAAGCACAGTGCCCATTCCCGAAACTCCTTCCCAGCTGCCCCAATCCCAACCCTTTACTTTAATGGGTGACGAAACAACCATGAACCTCAAAACCACCTCCGGCAACACCTTCCTGAACTTGAGCCAGCCCCACACGGGCACGACGCCGGACCTCAACTGTTCGATTCTGAGCATGATGAACCAGATGTCCTCGACCTCCTGCTTCCCGGAGAAAAGTTACGAGCCCAAAACGACAGAGACTTGTCCTGACCACAACACCTACCAAATTAGCCAGTCAAATCACAACCAAGGTGTGGAAAATAAAGGTAAGACTTCTTTTCTTGTGTTTCTTGGGGCAATTTTGAACCAGGGACTTGATTTACAAAAATCTTCTTAAGAAAGTAGTTAAGAAGTTATGTTATACAAATATAGACAAATACCTGTAATCAATCATTTTATCCCTTAAAACTCTTAAAAAAAATCTTTGATCACCAGAATGACACACCGGTATTTAAATGTTTTTTTTCTTGAAAAAAAAATTCTTCATGGCTTGAATGTAACTCGACACCCTTGACTCATTTAGTATATGCGATTCTATGAATATGCAAATGAGCCCTTCCTCCATTCACTCACAGCTCAGAGATTCACTCGTTGATGATCACACGTTGATCTGATTGGCTACAACAGGGGTATTCAATTAAAGTTCCAAGATTTCCTGTCTCTTTATTTCCTTTCCCAGCCGAGGTCCAGACAATACTACTTTGGAACAGTTATACATTTCCATCAAGACAGTTGTAGTACTTTGTAAAAGAAAAAACACTCAAAATAGTCATCGAAGATGAGAATGTTGGGCCCTGAGAGCCACAACAATTAGGTTTAAGAAATTTTACCAAAAATGTTTCCAAAAAAAGTAACTATTAACAAGCTATTTTTATTTATTTTACTCAAAGCAATAAACTAAAAACAAACAATGTACATATTCTAATAACATAACTCTCATGAGGACAAAACAAAGTTTTTTTGTCCTTGCCATCTCTACATAATTTTCCAAATTCTAACATTGTTTATTATTAAATGCTCTTCAAATGCTGATTAATAATGCTAAATGTATGATAAAAATGTCTAAAGATGCCACATATTAAAGGTGCAATGTGTAAAAATGTTGAGTATCTATTAACAGAAATTCAATATGACATCCATAACTATGTGTTCAGTGGTGTATAAAGAACTTACTTAATAAACCGTAATGTTTTAATACCTTAGAATGAGGCATTTATATCTACATAGGCGCGGGAATCCCCTTCTATGAAGGTCGACAAATTGTGACTTCATGTTTCTACCGTAGCCGACAGCGAACAAACAGCGTTACAGAGCGCGTTTCGTCACTACCTTGAAAGAGAAGCCACAGAAAGCTAGAAGCTATAGCCATAAACACCGTGAGTAGTGACTTTTCCCTTGTCAGTGGTGTAAATATGTAGTTGGATTGTTTCATGTAACTTCATTCTTCTCGCTGTGTTATGGCTTTGCTATGTGTGGATAAATGTGCGGGTTACGTTCGTGAGACAGCTGATTAGTACTCTTGTCATTGACCGTAAAACAGTTACAGGAATCACCAAAACCCCTCGATCTTGGAAGCATTTTAAGTCGATCGAGTTTCCAAAATCAGAGAAAAAAAGCCTATTGCGTGTAGTAAATGGTGTGTAGGGGATGCGGAGGCGCGCGCGCTGTTACAATCACGTCATTTTTGCCGCAGGCAGCTTTGGGCTCATGCGGACGCGTAGAGTATAAACAAGGCTTAACGCTTTAACCAGCTCAGCCACAGTAACAGCTCATATTAGCCAGATAAACTTTTACTACCCTGTTAGAAAAAATATATAGTTGCATAGTTTCATGTGGTTCTTCTCCCTCGCTGTATTATGGGTTTGCTATGTGGGGAGAAATGTGCTGGTTACGTTCGTGAGACAATCAACTAATTACTATTATTATATTACGTATTAAGACCCTTGATCCTCACCTGACTATGGCTTTGTAAACTTTATCCATCATGTGGTTTATAATGGACTGTGGTACAGAAACTTGGTTTACTCTGGCTATTCTCTGCCGTCTCAGACGACGATGTTTGTACCGTTTTAGCCACCGTAGCTTCTTCGAAAGGGAGGGGTGAGCGGTGGGCTGAGCCTTTAGTGTAAACTCGCAACCGAACCGCTAGATATCGCTAAAAGTCACACACTGCACCTTTAACATGTCTCAAACATGGTTTATTTATACAGTCGGAGTCATCGGTATGACAGATAAAAATGATTGTATTAGCTTCATTCTCGTTTTCTGCAGCGTTTTAGCAAAAGTATATATTTTGCTGCTACTTCTGCTACTGTTGGTATTAAAATAACCGTGTCGTCTACAGCTCTTAATGCGGTGCTTTACGTTTTTAGCGAGGAAGAGAGAAGCAACGTGCACAGAGCAGAAGAGGATATATATATATATATATATATATATATATATATATATATATATATATATAGGAATATAAATATAGATAAAGCAGAAACACCAGCGATTTCAAACCGTGTTTGAGACTGTCTTTGGTTCACTGCAGTTTTAAGAAGATACTCAGCAATGCTGTCGACTTATGAATTTACACATGATTTGTCTTAAAGTAGAGCTGCACGATTATCACAAAAATCATAATTGCCGATTATTCCCTTGAAATTGTAATTGCGATTATTTTTTTTACTTATTTACATTGAATATATATAGGCGTATTACAATACATGTTTACACAAAAATTGTTAACACACACAAGTACTGTCCCCCTTTACTTAACATACACATCAATTGTAAGAATGACTAATAGTAAAGACTACTAATAGATAAACATTAGGACTATGCTAAAGCAATTAAATAGCAGTCCCAAACTAGTTTTTGTTAATACAATGTTGATATGAGGCACCACAGTCATTTAAAAATATAAAAAAATAACACAAAGTGGAAATAAAGTGGCATTTTGGGGTTATGGAAACGACACTTACATGGTGAATAAACAATACTAACAAGAACTGTTAATGAAACAGCTCCTGGTGAATAGAATGAAAATCACACCTGCATGGAAATCCTTCTCAGCTAACACGTGATTTATCGGTATTTTACTTTTATTTCGTGACTTACTAATTTACATTGTAACGACGTTGCTCGTAGTTTCTTTTGCACTTTATACAGTGAAGCGATACACAGCGTGCGCCGCCGCATTTGCGCTTCCAATTGAAGAGTGTGCGCTACGAGCACAGTATAACAGCTGACAGGACAGTAAGTCAGTTTTTCTGAGGTGAAAGTCTTTTTATTTCAGCGTACACTTACGTCACTGCCTGGTAGTCGTGATTCGTCTCTCATAACATAATTATGCTCTAAACACACACACGCAGAGTGGATATTCTTTTGTAATCGCGGCTTTGAACGATTACGTAATCGTGACATCCGTAATCGCAATTAGAAATTCGATTAATTGTGCAGCCCTATCTTAACGCATGTTAAAAACACCACATAGACATATAAACAACATTAAAAGCTGGATTTTCACCACAGGGGGACTTGTTTAAGAAACTAGATAATAGTATTTTAGTACTCTTACCAAAGTATTTAGATAACTAGTATTTTTGGAAATGCAAAATATTAGTAGTAATCGCAGTTAAGAATAATTTTATGCTGTAAAAATGTTTTCGAAGAGCTTTTGGTTTTGGGTTGTCCGTCTTACACTTGTGTTTTCTTTGCAGGTCCTGTAGAGACGATGGATCACCCGGACTCGGACGCGAGATTGCTGGGTGGTTGTGTTCCCGACCACGGCCTCTCTCTATCCGGCTCCTCATCTTCCGAGCTTTCCAATCCCGGTGTTTCCCTACCGCTAGCAGAGGCTTTTCCCTTCATGACCCAAGAACAGCTCCTCCAGCTTCTCTCCTCCAATGCCGGTCTACCTTCTCTTCTTCCACCCTTCCTCGGATCCCTACCTTTAGGACTTTGGACGGGCGGCACTCAATCCCAGCATCCCCAGCAAACCAGTGGCATCCTAAACCAGGGCGCTCATCTCAACGTCATAAACCAGGGCGATCTTCCTCTCAACCTCGTGAGCCTTTTAAACCCACCTGGTTCGGCTCCAGCTCTTCCCTCTGTTGCCGGGATTGAAGGTGGTGAAAAACCCCCAGGGCTTCAAGCCCTCCTCATGGCTTCTTTGCTTCTCGGGCAGAATCCAGCCGCCATGTTGCCCTTGCCCGCACTCAACCTCGAGCTTCCTACGCCTCAACAACAGGTCTTTCCGGATGGAGTATCTCTGGAGAAAACGCCTACTCTTCTGGACTCTGTTTTGATGGGGCCGGGGCTCCTGGAGGCTCTTCAAACTCTTCAAACAGACGGCCAGTCGCTTCTTCTTTCCGCACCTCTCACTCCTCCCGCCTTCTTGTCCCTCAATCCCGCTCTTCTGGCGGCGGCTCTCGCCCAGACTGAACCCCTTCCCAACCACACACCATCCCCCCCGCCTCATTCTCAGGTATACACACAGGCCAACACAAATTGCATGTGCACATACAGTCTTAATGCTGTGTTGTCTACTATGACAGGGTTTCCCAACCCTAGTGGTAGACAGTGGAACTGCATGTGATTTGTGAGATTTTAAAATCCCCCTGTAGTCAATAAATTCATCCCGTAAAACTCATCAAAATGACATATTTAAAAGTTTTTTCCTTGAAAAAAAATGTTTATGCGTTAAAATAGCTTGAATGTAAATAGCTTGAGACTCGACACCCTTGCCTCATTTAGTATGCGTGGTTCTATGAATATGCAAATGAGCACCGCCTCCACTCACTCACTCAGCTCAGAGATCCACTCGTTGACGATCACACGTTGATCTGATTGGTTACAAGGTAGTTTGTGACATCAGAAACACCAGCGATTTCAAACCGTGTTTTTGAGACTGTCTTTGGTTCACTGCAGTTTTAAGGAGAAAATACTCAGCAATGCTGTCGACTTATGAATTTACACATGATTTGTCTTAAAGTATATTAAAAACACCAGATAGACATATAAACAACATTAAAAGCTGTATTTTGACCACAGGGGGACTTTAACACAAAAGTGAAAACTTTAAATGGGTAATTTTTGACCTCAAAATTTACAGGGAAATTTAAAAAAAAAATATATATATATTCTTTGCATTGATGTTATTTTATGCACACTTATGCACATTTTAACTCCAAACCTCCACATTGTCAGCAGCCCATTATAATACATTTACTGTAATGCAAAACAAATAATGATGCATTATTTTAATTGTAATTTGAAAAACTCCTTGTATCTGAATGATTGGCATTAATTACAACTAACAACCCTTTAATAAAAATAGCCTTCATTTTATCTGATGTATTCTAGTAGGTTAGACTAGTGCGCTTGTGCATTTAGAGTGTGTGATTTAGTCTATTAAAATGCATTATTATGACCTCAATATTTAAGATAAGGGGGCAAAAATACCTTTGTATGTCTTTTAAATTTATATCATTTAATATAGTTAATCAATATCACACGAAGTGCCGTTTTTTTCTCTAAATATCAGCATGATTAAATGTGATATTGTTTTTATACAAGTTAATTAAATACACAAGAATTTTTATGAAATATGAAGAATATTAAAAACTTTAGGAGTCTCTGTCCATAGCAGGCCTAAACGTACAGACACATTAAACACCCTCAGCAAAAAATAGTCTAATTATCGATAAAATCACAGAAAATATTGCGATATCATTTTTAAAACATTTTTTTTTTTAAGTTTCAACTGTGACAGAAAAATATATTACAGATTCAATGAACTATATACAAACATATGTGATATAATTTTTTGGTCAATGTCACACACGAAAAAACTATTTTGGTGACGTTTTCTAACTCAGAATGCCAATGCTAAATTGCAGGGGTCAAATATCAGGAACATTCAGCTTTCAATGTTTGGGAATCCTTGTACTATAGGGTTGTTGTAAATTTCCTCATGATATTTCCATATGGAATATACTACATGCATCTTGTGCAATACATATATGATTGTGTGTGGCTTTAGGAGACTCTGTCCAGCTCTACTCTAGTTTCTACCTCGGTGTCCTGCGGCCCAGAAGTGTGTGATCCGCTGGACGAGCAAGACAAGAACAACACCCAGACACCTCATTTCCTGCCGCATCTACTCGCCCCTGGGGTTCTGGGTAAGTGGATCAGTCTTTAATCCAAATACCAAAATCAACACACATTCTTGTACTAATACATCATTACAATCAAAAGTCATATCTGTTAACATTAGCCGATGCACTGTGAAATAACATGAACAATTGTATTTTCATTAATGAATTATGGGGCATATATTTCTACAGCATTTTTTTAATCTTTGTTAATGTTAACTAAGACAAGACAAGTCAGCTTTATTTAAATATTGCTTTATACAATACAGATTGTTTCAAAGCAGCTTTACAGAGATAACAGGAACATGATGTGTTTCGGCTGAAGTCAGTGTTGATTCAGTTCTATTGTAAAGAGCATCAAGTATTAAATTGATTCATTTCATCTATAAAGCAGTTCTGCAGAAAACAGGGATGTCATCATCCATCTCAGTTCAGTTCTTATACAGAAGCGTTAGTAGTCAGATCAATAATACTGTTGAATTTTAAAATCCCCCTGTAGTCCATAATTGTATCCCTTAAAACTCATCTTTGATCACCAAAATTACATATTTAAATGTTTTTTCCTTGGAAAAATAATCTTCATGCCTTAAAATATCTTGTGTAACTCGACACCCTTGCCTCATTTTGTATGCGTGGTTCTATGAATATGCAAATGAGCCCCGCCTCCACTCACTCACTCACTCCACTCGTTGACGATCACACGTTGATCTGATTGGTTACGAGGTAGTTCGTGACGTCAGAAACACCAGCGATTTCTAACTGTGTTTGAGACTGTCTTTGGTTCACTGCAGTTTTAAGGAGAAAATACTCAGCAATGCTGTCGACTTTTGAATTTACACATGGTTTGTCTTAAAGCATATTAAAAACACCACATAGACGTATAAACAATAGGGGTGTAACAATACATCGATATGGACGCATCGATCAAACGTCTAACGATACGATGCATCGATGCCACTCATAAAATAAAGATATACGGTAACGTTACCTTCATTTTGACACTCTCCACATCCTCACGTAACTTTTCTCAGCTGAAATAGATGCCTGACAAGATTGACTGAACCCTTTGTCACAAAAGCCGGTATTTTCCACTGTCAAGGCATCGCGGGTTCATGTTTTACAGCAGAAACGACAAGCACCCTTGTTGCTTGTGAACACAACCCGAAAAGTCTGTTTTAGCGAATCAGTGCGCAGTATTCAGGTCAGGTGACAAGGCTGCTAGTCACTTTGAAAAGACGCGCTAGCTGAGAGGAGTTTCGTCAAAGCTGATTAAAAGTGATCGATGATGGATTTCAATGAACTTCATGAACCCGTGATATCTCCTTTGAGGGGTAAAAGGAAAATAAAAGCTGAAACTTTTTCACGGGATCTTGCTAAAACAGCTCGTTAGTGGTGAGGGAAAAGCTCTCTGTATTGCGTGTACGTTAATCACAACAACAAAGTTTGACAGGCGTCTATATCAGCTGAGGAGATTAACGTTACAAAGATTAAGTGTTTTATGTATCATAGCAATTACTTGTGGAGTTATCTGCTTTTGCCACACACACACAAAAAAAATACATATATATATATATATATATATATAAATACTCTCAATGAACTTTAATTTTATAAGTTACCTGTATTTTTTTTTGTTATTTTTACTTAATCAAAACAACCCAGCTGCAGTTTGATTGATATTCAAATGCACAAAAAAAAAAAAAAAACATGATATATGAAAATGAACAAAAACGGAGTTATCTGTTCATCAGTTGTTTTTTTTACTTGTAACTTGTAACAAACAACTTGTAGGCTAAATGTCCCAATTGGGAGAGGGTGTGCAATTTTCAAAGAGTTTAAACTTTCATGTTATATATTTTTGAATGCATTTGTGTATTAATAAACCTAACTGGTTGTGTACACTTGGCACATAATATCTAAAAATCGATAAGTCGCTTGATATAGCATCGAATCGTATCGCAGAATTTTTTGAGGTATCGGTAAATATCGTATCGCTGGCTGAGAGAATCGATATCGTATCGTGATGAACTGTCCGATTTACACCCCTAATAAACAACATTTAAAAGCTTGATTTTCAATTTAATTGTCCTCAACTAAGCAAGCCAAGGAACCCAAACTCCCATCAGGTGACAGAATGGAGAAAAAACCCAGTTCTCCTCTGGCCAACCAACGAAAAAACACTGTGTCGTTATGATTCAGGCTACATCACAACTCAGAATTCAGATCAGAATCATTAGCATTCAGATATTTATCCAGTTCCTTTTACTTGAAGATGGATTCATCATGCTGGTATGGAGCTGAAGCTGGTCATAGGGTCTGTGTGAAGGACCGGTCTGGTTCTTGTGTCTGTTGTGGTCGTGTCTAGATTGCGGTCCACCTCTGATCTGGATACGGACCGGATCGGATCTGGCTGACTACGGTAACCTCGGGATAAGGATGAGACAGACAGGCTAACATCGGGTGTTATAGGAAGTGTTCCCGGTTCTTCTGACCTGGTTTATACAGCCTAACAATCATCTAACTGATTTGAATAATAGAAATTGATAATGTTCTATGTGTATGCCAGGTTAAAGAGATGTGTTTTTAGTCTAAATTTAAACTGACAGAGTGTGTCTACTTATCGAACAATGCGAGGAGGACTTTTCCAGAGTTTTGGTGCTAAATAGGAAAAGGATCTAACGCCAGCAATTAAAGGACTATAATGTGTTAAGAGCTCGCTCAAGTAAAGGGGAGCTAAACCATTTATTGCTGTGTATACATTTTAAAATATTGCTGATTACATACAATGTTTAATAGGGAGCAAATGCAGTCTTGACAGAACCGGGCTAATATGGTCATCAGTGTTGTGCAAGTTACTTCCAAACTGTAATACATTATATATTACTTGTTACTGTTATTTAAAAGTAATTCATTACCTTACAATATTACTGTCTCAGAATTGTAATGCGTTACATTACTCCTGTATTACTTTTGAGTTACTTTCACCAAAATAACTATACAGAAGTAGAACTTAACATTCTAAAATGACTAGGGCTGTAACGATATGCCATATCCTATGAAACCGAAATCGCGACACTCAGATCCACGAACCTGCAGAATCGCGACACACCCCTTCCAACTCCCAGCGTTATCCATACCGTCCAGATCCAATGCTACCACATCTTTAAATTACTATTAGCATTATCTGAAGTTAACTTAACATTATAAAATACGTAGACCTACACCACAAAACTAGCTGAGGATAAATTATTTAAAATTTGGGAATTCCAGCGTTATGGGCATGACATTTGCAGTCAAAACTTGAAATATAAATTCTCAGAAAATGCATTAATACCAAAATATTGAAACGTCTGTTTATCCATAGGCTCCTCCCAGAAAGGAGTCCAGACATTAGAAAAATATCAGTCTACACATGCGTTTTATATTTAATATTAGGGAAATAGACATGCGTGACAAAAAAAAAAAACTTTAACTTTTAGGAGGCAACTATTATTATTTTTTATCTTTTATTTTTTGTAATTCTGTGAATTACACTGCGCAAATCGGATGAAGAAGGGTTGGCTCTCCACAGAACATAAAATATTCATTTTATTTTATTTTTCGTGTTCTCATTTATGAGGAAAAAACAATGTTACAGACGTGACAGTTCTCCGTTATGGACGCGACCGCTCTGAAGCGGCACTAAAAGACTGCTTTAAAACTTTCACAGAGAATTTTAACCAATGTTTCGTCAACCAATTGCCTGGATTTAAGCGCGTGAACTGGGGCGCGTCTCATAAATGAACCGAAACTCAGCGTACTAAGTATAGCCTATTCACGGACTTGAAAAATATATCTATATTGAAATGTCTACTTGTAAACAGAACAATTCAAAACGAAAGAAAACATGCTCTCTGCTTATGAAATGAATGCATTTCTCTCTGGTGCATTCACTACTGCGAAGATCGCGAGTCAGCATCGTCAACTTCATCTTGACTTTATTAATAAACAATTTAAATGTCTCCTTGCTGTACTTGACATATTCATAATCATTGCTTTTGCCGGTTCTTTGTGACAGCTTTTAGGTGCTTTATCGGCAGCGCCGCCGCCCTTACATGAACGCGTCACCACCGCATCAAAAACATGATTGCGTGATGAAAACATGAAAAATACCACATAAACATAGCCTAACTGTTTAGAAAGAAAACACAGAACGAATAGCCTAATCTCGCGAATGTATAGTCTTCTTCATGCCATCTTCACCATTAGCCGCTTTTCCACTGGCTAGCGCGAGCACAGAGGCCGAAATCATACCTCACGGCACTCCTGTAAAAAAAATAAATCGCTATACAAATATATCAGACGCTGCCATTTAGTCTTTATTTACAGACTTGGACACCACACGCGGCTATTGACTGACCACGAACAGGTAATTTAGCCTACTTGCATTTTTCATTCGTTATAATTTCTCGCGGTCTTGATGTTTTTTGTTGTTGTTTGTTTTACAATTAAAACCAAAAGTCTGTTGTAACGCAAGCCTTACTGAACATGTACCGAGTAAAATATTACTGAAAATTGATAAGTAATGCCTTACACTACTGTGTTACAGCAAAAAGTAATATGTTACTGTAATGCATTACTTTTGTAACGCGTTACTCCCAACACTGATGGTCATACTATATTACATACATCCAGGAAGAACCCGTTTAGACCAGCTGGAGTTTGTTTATTAAGCGTGCAGGGCAGCCACCCAGTAGAGCTTTACAATAATCTATAATAATCACATTTTGTTTTTGTGTGTTATTATGTGTGTGTGTAGATTTTAATAACATTTGTATTTTTACTTGTAGTTTATTTAGAGCGTGTTTTTTTATTTTTTTATAAGTAATTTATTTTAGGGAAGCACTGAAACCGAAAATTCATGATGCACTTTACTGAAGAAAAAAAAATGAATCAAACTTATTTCAAAATATACACTCGAATAATGCAAACGGAGTTATTAAAACATTTAAATTGCACATATGGCAGTTTTTATATCAGCTTTTTTAATAACAGAATTGTTTCTACTGCAGTTGGTTGGTGAAATATAAACATTTAAACATCAATAAACTGTAATATCTTGTTTTCATGACAGATTTATTCAAACATACATTAAACAATGAAAACATCACTAACTGTGAATGTGAACTGAAAATATAATAGTGCATATAATAAGCAAAATGCTCTTCTCTAGAGTTATTTTTTCTAGCTAACTAATGAGTTTATGGGGATTGAACAGCTTTCTTAAGGTAAATGTAATGTACAGCATACAAGCTGTTTTATTGATGTCTTCCCCAGTTCAAACACTGATTGAGACATGATAGATTTCAGTAAGTTGTTCTGTATCTGATGTTCATTGATGTTTATTTGCTGCTATAACTATTAGTGAAGAGGAAGAGATGTTCGGTTCACGAGTCGCTTGAACTGAACAGCTACAAAACTTCATTTAATGCTGCATATTAAAATCGACAGAATTTTAAAGTTAAGATTTCATATTAAAAGTAACAAAACTTATTGCGATTATTTGATGGCAAGTGAAGTTGTCGACGCATCAACAGAAAAGATCTTAGATTTAAGAAACATATCATTACCAATTAAAATCAAGAAATTAATATTGTCGATCCAGAGCTAGTGTCACACAGTTGACGTGTTTAAGTGTTGTAGTTTATCCATGTTGAGTCACGAAATAGACGCTGAACAGTCAAAATGAGCCATCGGAGAAGAGCGAGTTAAACGTCTGCTTCACTCACTGATTTAGCCACTAAAATAGGGATGCATCGATATTTGGCTCCCAAAACAGCTATTTTCGGTTTTGTTTCAGTTTATGTTTATTGTGTTTCCATCAATAACAATGTTTTTTAAGGTTTTAGTTAACGATAATAACCCCGGTACATAGAAATGCATAAGCAAATGTTTGTTAGTTTACAGTGTAATCGCTTGTTGAGAGAAAATTTGACTGCTTTTTCAGCTGAATATATATATAATAACAGAATTAGTGATGGACTGTAATATTGTCAAAGCCATATGATCATTTTGAGATTATCGACATTAATCGACAATCGTGTTTGCTTCCCCTAATGTCTGCATTTTCCATCATTACATTATTTTATTTTTTTCATTATAATATGCATTATTTTATCAACCATTAAAATAGCTAAAATAGTGTGTGTAACGGAGTCAGTGTTATAAACAAGCAACTATTGCTAGTTTCCTTCTAGTTTGATTCTCTGCTGTTCCTTCAATGTCCGCAATACTCAGATTTACTGTTGTGCTGCAGTTTTGGGAACATGGAAGGGTTATAGTTTATATTTGCTGTACTCTCTCGTCCTGCCCGATTGCATGACATTGATGTTTTATAAGCTGTCTCTCTGCTCTGAAAGATTTTGAAACTAATTCAGACTGACAGCTGGAAAGTGAAACAGACTTGTGTTTTTTCTTAAATAAAGTTTCTCCACAAAAGTGACGTTTCTCCAACATAATCTCGGTATAACTGCTGACTCTGCGCTCTGCCACATCTGATGTTGACGAGCAAAACTGTTTTTAGAAGAACAAAATTTAGAGGATCTCATTGCCTTACCTAAGAAAAGTTACTCTCTCACTGATGATGATGATGATGTTGAGGCTTTCTTCATGCTGTTCTTTGAGTTTTTAATCCTCATTTAATGTACCATGCATTTCCTCTAAAAAGGGGAAAAACATCAAAACATCTTATTTTTTTCCCGTCTATAAATAGGGCCCTATAATTTCTGCGGCTCGGAAAACACGGTCAGAATCCAGTCAAAAATATGGAAATTTAATGTATAACATGGAATTTGGCAAATTTTGGATGAATAAGTCAGAAGTAGGGCTGTACACTTGATCACATGACAATATAGACTAGATTCTGAGAATACTAAAGTACAAAAAGACTATTTAAATATAAAATCTGCATGTTTTGCGTGTCTCTGTGTGAATGAAGGGCCCTATTGTTGTTTAGATTATTTATAAAAAAAATATATATAAATTAAGTTGTTGCAATTTTATGAATTCAGTTGATTATTATTTTTTAATTATTTGTTTAAAATTGTATTAAACCATTAAAATAAAATTTAGAAAAAAATGATTGGAATTTAGGGAAAAATATACCGTAATTTGAGAGGGGAAAAAAAAACTTTTTTTAAAAACGTACAAGTATCATGATTTAAATTATTTAAACATGCTTTTGATTACTAACATTTAATTTAACCTTTAAATCCAGAAACATGTTAACCGAATCTTCACAGAATCAGAATGCATGTGTGTTTGAGCTGCTAATGATGGTGTTTGTCTCTGCTCTCAGGCGACCTCACAGCTCTGGGAAACATCAACAGTCTTCATAGTTTACTGGGAGCAGGACCTCTGTTGCTGCCACAGGGCCCGTCTCTGAACCACACACCCCTCAACCCGCTCACCTGCCTACAGGTACACACACACACACACACACACACACTGCCCGTCTCTGAACCACACACCCCTCAACCCGCTCACCTGCCTACAGGTACACACACACACACACACACACTGCCCGTCTCTGAACCACACACCCCTCAACCCGCTCACCTGCCTACAGGTACACACACACACACACACACACTGCCCGTCTCTGGACCACACACCCCTCAACCCGCTCACCTGCCTACAGGTACACACACACACACACACACTGCCCGTCTCTGAACCACACACCCCTCAACCCGCTCACCTGCCTACAGGTACACACACACACACACACTGCCCGTCTCTGAACCACACACCCCTCAACCCGCTCACCTGCCTACAGGTACACACACACACACACACACACACACACACACACTGCCCGTCTCTGAACCACACACCCCTCAACCGGCTCACCTGCCTACAGGTACACACACACACACACACACACTACACCCTCTGAACCACACACCCCTCAACCCGCTCACCTGCCTACAGGTACACACACACACACACACACACTGCCCGTCTCTGAACCACACACCCCTCAACCCGCTCACCTGCCTACAGGTACACACACACACACACACACACACACACTGCCCGTCTCTGAACCACACACCCCTCAACCCGCTCACCTGCCTACAGGTACACACACACACACACACACACACTGCCCGTCTCTGAACCACACACCCCTCAACCCGCTCACCTGCCTACAGGTACACACACACACACACACTGCCCGTCTCTGAACCACACACCCCTCAACCCGCTCACCTGCCTACAGGTACACACACACACATACACTGCCCGTCTCTGAACCACACACCCCTCAACCCGCTCACCTGCCTACAGGTACACATACACACACACACACACACACACACTGCCCGTCTCTGAACCACACACCCCTCAACCCGCTCACCTGCCTACAGGTACACACACACACACACACTGCCCGTCTCTGAACCACACACCCCTCAACCCGCTCACCTGCCTACAGGTACACACACACACACACACTGCCCGTCTCTGAACCACACACCCCTCAACCCGCTCACCTGCCTACAGGTACACACACACACACACACACACTGCCCGTCTCTGAACCACACACCCCTCAACCCGCTCACCTGCCTACAGGTACACACACACACACACACACACACTGCCCGTCTCTGAACCACACACCCCTCAACCCGCTCACCTGCCTACAGGTACACACACACACACACACACTGCCCGTCTCTGAACCACACACCCCTCAACCCGCTCACCTGCCTACAGGTACACACACACACACACACTGCCCGTCTCTGAACCACACACCCCTCAACCCGCTCACCTGCCTACAGGTACACACACACACACACACACACACACACTGCCCGTCTCTGAACCACACACCCCTCAACCGGCTCACCTGCCTACAGGTACACACACACACACACACACACTACACCCTCTGAACCACACACCCCTCAACCCGCTCACCTGCCTACAGGTACACACACACACACACACACACACACTGCCCGTCTCTGAACCACACACCCCTCAACCCGCTCACCTGCCTACAGGTACACACACACACACACACACACTGCCCGTCTCTGAACCACACACCCCTCAACCCGCTCACCTGCCTACAGGTACACACACACACACACACACACTGCCCGTCTCTGAACCACACACCCCTCAACCCGCTCACCTGCCTACAGGTACACACACACACACACACTGCCCGTCTCTGAACCACACACCCCTCAACCCGCTCACCTGCCTACAGGTACACACACACACATACACTGCCCGTCTCTGAACCACACACCCCTCAACCCGCTCACCTGCCTACAGGTACACATACACACACACACACACACACACACTGCCCGTCTCTGAACCACACACCCCTCAACCCGCTCACCTGCCTACAGGTACACACACACACACACACTGCCCGTCTCTGAACCACACACCCCTCAACCCGCTCACCTGCCTACAGGTACACACACACACACACACACACACACACACTGCCCGTCTCTGAACCACACACCCCTCAACCCGCTCACCTGCCTACAGGTACACACACACACACTGCCCGTCTCTGAACCACACACCCCTCAACCCGCTCACCTGCCTACAGGTACACACACACACACACACACACACACTGCCCGTCTCTGAACCACACACCCCTCAACCCGCTCACCTGCCTACAGGTACACACACACACACACACACACACACACACACACACATTGCCCGTCTCTGAACCACACACCCCTCAACCCGCTCACCTGCCTACAGGTACACACACACATACACACACACACACACACACACACACATTGCCCGTCTCTGAACCACACACCCCTCAACCCGCTCACCTGCCTACAGGTACACACACACACACACACACACACACACACACACACATTGCCCGTCTCTGAACCACACACCCCTCAACCCGCTCACCTGCCTACAGGTACACACACACACACACATTGCCCGTCTCTGAACCACACACCCCTCAACCCGCTCACCTGCCTACAGGTACACACACACACACACACTGCCCGTCTCTGAACCACACACCCCTCAACCCGCTCACCTGCCTACAGGTACACACACACACACACACACTGCCCGTCTCTGAACCACACACCCCTCAACCCGCTCACCTGCCTACAGGTACACACACACACACACACTGCCCGTCTCTGAACCACACACCCCTCAACCCGCTCACCTGCCTACAGGTACACACACACACACACACACACACACACTGCCCGTCTCTGAACCACACACCCCTCAACCGGCTCACCTGCCTACAGGTACACACACACACACACACACACTACACCCTCTGAACCACACACCCCTCAACCCGCTCACCTGCCTACAGGTACACACACACACACACACACACACACTGCCCGTCTCTGAACCACACACCCCTCAACCCGCTCACCTGCCTACAGGTACACACACACACACACACACACTGCCCGTCTCTGAACCACACACCCCTCAACCCGCTCACCTGCCTACAGGTACACACACACACACACACACACTGCCCGTCTCTGAACCACACACCCCTCAACCCGCTCACCTGCCTACAGGTACACACACACACACACACTGCCCGTCTCTGAACCACACACCCCTCAACCCGCTCACCTGCCTACAGGTACACACACACACATACACTGCCCGTCTCTGAACCACACACCCCTCAACCCGCTCACCTGCCTACAGGTACACATACACACACACACACACACACACACTGCCCGTCTCTGAACCACACACCCCTCAACCCGCTCACCTGCCTACAGGTACACACACACACACACACTGCCCGTCTCTGAACCACACACCCCTCAACCCGCTCACCTGCCTACAGGTACACACACACACACACACACACACACACACTGCCCGTCTCTGAACCACACACCCCTCAACCCGCTCACCTGCCTACAGGTACACACACACACACTGCCCGTCTCTGAACCACACACCCCTCAACCCGCTCACCTGCCTACAGGTACACACACACACACACACACACACACTGCCCGTCTCTGAACCACACACCCCTCAACCCGCTCACCTGCCTACAGGTACACACACACACACACACACACACACACACACACACATTGCCCGTCTCTGAACCACACACCCCTCAACCCGCTCACCTGCCTACAGGTACACACACACATACACACACACACACACACACACACACATTGCCCGTCTCTGAACCACACACCCCTCAACCCGCTCACCTGCCTACAGGTACACACACACACACACACACACACACACACACACACACACATTGCCCGTCTCTGAACCACACACCCCTCAACCCGCTCACCTGCCTACAGGTACACACACACACACACATTGCCCGTCTCTGAACCACACACCCCTCAACCCGCTCACCTGCCTACAGGTACACACACACACACACACACACACACACATTGCCCGTCTCTGAACCACACACCCCTCAACCCGCTCACCTGCCTACAGGTACACACACACACACACACACACACTGCCCGTCTCTGAACCACACACCCCTCAACCCGCTCACCTGCCTACAGGTACACACACACACACACACACACACTGCCCGTCTCTGAACCACACACCCCTCAACCCGCTCACCTGCCTACAGGTACACACACACACACACACACACACACTGCCCGTCTCTGAACCACACACCCCTCAACCCGCTCACCTGCCTACAGGTACACACACACACACACACACACACACTGCCCGTCTCTGAACCACACACCCCTCAACCCGCTCACCTGCCTACAGGTACACACACACACACACTGCCTGTCTCTGAACCACACACCCCTCAACCCGCTCACCTGCCTACAGGTACACACACACACACACACTGCCCGTCTCTGAACCACACACCCCTCAACCCGCTCACCTGCCTACAGGTACACATACA
Source organism: Siphateles boraxobius (assembly GCF_051911475.1). Taxonomy (NCBI): domain Eukaryota; kingdom Metazoa; phylum Chordata; class Actinopteri; order Cypriniformes; family Leuciscidae; genus Siphateles; species Siphateles boraxobius. The sequence continues at coordinate 259,838 of NW_027509042.1, forward strand.
CACACACACACACACACACACACACTGCCCGTCTCTGAACCACACACCCCTCAACCGGCTCACCTGCCTACAGGTACACATACACACACACACACACACACACACACTGCCCGTCTCTGAACCACACACCCCTCAACCGGCTCACCTGCCTACAGGTACACATACACACACACACACACACACACACACACACTGCCAGTCTCTGAGCAACACACCCCTCAACCCGCTCACCTGCCTACAGGTACACACACACAGACACACACACACACACACTGCCCGTCTCTGAACCGCACACCCCTCAACCCGCTCACCTGCCTACAGGTACACACACACACACACTGCCCGTCTCTGAACCACACACCCCTCAACCCGCTCACCTGCCTACAGGTACACACACACACACACACTGCCCGTCTCTGAACCACACACCCCTCAACCCGCTCACCTGCCTACAGGTACACACACACACATACACTGCCCGTCTCTGAACCACACACCCCTCAACCCGCTCACCTGCCTACAGGTACACACACACTGCCCGTCTCTGAACCACACACCCCTCAACCCGCTCACCTGCCTACAGGTACACACACACAGACACACACACACTGCCCGTCTCTGAACCGCACACCCCTCAACCCGCTCACCTGCCTACAGGTACACACACACACACACACTGCCCGTCTCTGAACCACACACCCTCAACCCGCTCACCTGCCTACAGGTACACACACACACACACACTGCCCGTCTCTGAACCACACACCCCTCAACCCGCTCACCTGCCTACAGGTACACACACACACACTGCCCGTCTCTGAACCACACACCCCTCAACCCGCTCACCTGCCTACAGGTACACACAACACACACACTGCCCGTCTCTGAACCACACACCCCTCAACCCGCTCACCTGCCTACAGGTACACACACACACACTGCCCGTCTCTGAACCACACACCCCTCAACCCGCTCACCTGCCTACAGGTACACACACACACACACACACTGCCCGTCTCTGAACCACACACCCCTCAACCCGCTCACCTGCCTACAGGTACACACACACACACACACACACACACTGCCCGTCTCTGAACCACACACCCCTCAACCCGCTCACCTGCCTACAGGTACACACACACACACTGCCTGTCTCTGAACCACACACCACTCAACCCGGTCACCTGCCTACAGGTACACACACACACACACACACTGCCCGTCTCTGAACCACACACCCCTCAACCCGCTCACCTGCCTACAGGTACACACACACACACACACACACATTGCCCGTCTCTGAACCACACACCCCTCAACCCGCTCACCTGCCTACAGGTACACACACACTGCCCGTCTCTGAACCACACACCCCTCAACCCGCTCACCTGCCTACAGGTACACACACACACACATTGCCCGTCTCTGAACCACACACCCCTCAACCCGCTCACCTGCCTACAGGTACACACACACACACACACACACTGCCCGTCTCTGAACCACACACCCCTCAACCCGCTCACCTGCCTACAGGTACACACACACACACACACACACACACTGCCCGTCTCTGAACCACACACCCCTCAACCCGCTCACCTGCCTACAGGTACACACACACACACACACACACTGCCCGTCTCTGAACCACACACCCCTCAACCCGCTCACCTGCCTACAGGTACACACACACACACACACTGCCCGTCTCTGAACCACACACCCCTCAACCCGCTCACCTGCCTACAGGTACACACACACACACACACACACTGCCCGTCTCTGAACCACACACCCCTCAACCCGCTCACCTGCCTACAGGTACACACACACACACACACACACTGCCCGTCTCTGAACCACACACCCCTCAACCCGCTCACCTGCCTACAGGTACACACACACACACACACACACTGCCCGTCTCTGAACCACACACCCCTCAACCCGCTCACCTGCCTACAGGTACACACACACACACACACACACACTGCCCGTCTCTGAACCACACACCCCTCAACCCGCTCACCTGCCTACAGGTACACACACACACACACACTGCCCGTCTCTGAACCACACACCCCTCAACCCGCTCACCTGCCTACAGGTACACATACACACACACACACACACACACACTGCCCGTCTCTGAACCACACACCCCTCAACCCGCTCACCTGCATACAGGCACACACACACACACACACACACACACTGCCCGTCTCTGAACCACACACCCCTCAACCCGCTCACCTGCCTACAGGTACACACACACACACACACACACACACACACACACTGCTAGTTTCTCTCACAGAGGTTCGTCTGTTGAAGCAGCTGTAAACTAGGGCTGTCAAAATGTCTGAAAAGCTCAATTCAAATTTCGTTTTTTAATATTGGCAAAATTTGAATTATATTCGAATTCTAAAGGCAATTCTGTATCTACATTATATAATTCTGTAGAGGAAAAGTACAGTATTGAGTCCTTTGAACACAAGAGCGCAATAAGCAAATATAAACCAAATCAAGCATCGCATCCTTTATTGAAATGAAATTCACTTTTTAAAGTGCATTAACTTTTGAAATAATTGTTTTTAAATAAAATATAATTTCCTTAATTGTGCATGCAAGGAAAATTAGGTTACAGTAGTGCATAAAACTGTGTTTGTGCATCAGTAACCTGAGAAAACACACTTCAACACACAGCGTAATGCTAATGAACTACATGAACACACAACAGCAAACTGACATTCAGAAACACTCACTTCATATTGTTCACCAAAAACTAGTGGTCGACCGATATGGGTTTTTTGATGGCCGATGCTGATATCTTAGAGAACAGGGTGGCCGATATAAAGCCTATATATATATATATATATATATATATATATATACACATATATATATATCAGTAATCTGATATATTAATCAGTAATCACTGATAATCATATTTTTCAAATAAAGACTTTTTTTTTACTTTGACTTTTTACAAGGTAACGCTAATTTTACATACAGCACACAGTGAAAACGACATGAATATGACACAGTGGGCCACTGGATATAGCACAGCATATTTTAAAATGAAGGATTTAAAGTTTTTCGATCGCGTCTCCTGTGAAGCTGATCTTCTGTTCGCATTCACTCACTTCTCACGGACCATCACTCGCAGGAACACGTTTATGCAGGCTACAAATGCACACTTCACAAGATATCACAGCTGGATTCGATTAAATCTGCAAGGTTTGTGAAAATAAATGTTTATTAGATATTCAGAGATTTGTTTAAATTATGTAGATGCCCATTTGCTGAATGTTGGCGGTAAATGAGAAAGTATTTTAGGCTGATTGTTTGCCTTTTCGGTTACAAATAATATAAAAGCAAACGCATTACTCTTTCGCATACCAGTTACTTTCTTTGACCAGTTCTGTAGCCACCGGTTCTGTCTAACAAAGTATTAGATCTGACTGACAGAGATCGTAATGAAGACGGAGAATGTGAGTGAGCGCTGTGTGATCAGGCGCTGCCGTTCTCTTCTCAGGTGCTGGTGTTCTCAGCGCCGCCCGTCAAAATAAAAGTCTGCAGCGCCGTCAAAATAAAAGTCCCGCTTCCAACACATCGGCCAATCAGAAAAACTTATCGGCCAATGCCAATATTTTTAAAAAGCCAAATATCGGCCAATATATCGGCCGTGGCGATATATCGGTCGACCACTACCAAAAACACCAGCATGATCTGAGCGAGTGCTTTCTGTTGACAATATTTCCAGCTGAGAGTGTTTTCGTCAGCAGCCTTTTTTCCCGCTATTTTTCAATTGAACAACGCAACGCTGTAAACTGGAGCTAACAAAAACACAGCGTGTCAGTTACGTCATCATCATGTCTCGCGCTACTCTTGACACAACAAAAATTCGAATGCACTAGGTTTTTTTGCATTCAAATGTGCTTTTTTTCTATTCAAAATCACTAAATTTTTATTTGACAGCCCAAACTGTCAGGTCTTTGAAGACAATGAATTAAAGGCACACTATGCAGGAATTCTGTTTTTGTCAAACAGCGACCCCTAGAGTCGCTGTGGAATACTAACACCCCCACACTGGTACCTGTTCGGTAGGATAGCAGCGTCGGGCATGCAACAGGCACAGATAGACTCGGAAGATATTGACCAGGTAATGTTTCACGATTTCATACAAATATTAGGCTACTGCATAGTCTACTGAACTACTGATGATGGTAAAAGGATAATAATAACTATATGTCAAGTGTTAAGGCCCGTTCACACCAAGCACGATAACTATAAAGATAACGATAAAGATATAATTCTAAAAATCGTTCTCCATATTAAAGAATAACAGAGTTCACACCACAACTATAACGATAAAGATATGAGGAACGATATCGTTGGGATCACTTTCAGAACGATTTTTTTCCAGCTGTCGAACGATAAAACACTGACAGCCAATCAGAATCCATTCTAATTTAAAGGTCTCGCGCATTTAAAATGGCAGATGACATTGCAGAGAAGTTAATCGTCGAGGTACAAAAAAATCCTCCACTGTTTGACAAGTCAACCCCCCTTTTCAAGGATACGTTAAAAAAGATGGATATATGGAAAGCAATCGGTCGTATCCTGGGAATAAATGGTGAGAAGTATTAACGATTAGATATTATGCAGTTTAGCATAGTGTAACAAAATTACCTCAGGTAGGCTATAACTTACAGCGCCAGTTTTGACAACATTGCTGAAGTTGCAGTGAAAAAGGCGTTGTATACATAAAGGTGTTGACTAGGCGATGTTTTTATCCCATCATTGACTTCGTCAGCTAAATTCACAGTTAGATTAGATCGATTACACTAGACTTGCTATATTCACTGTTTAGATGCGCTCGGGACATAGCAAGCTGGCTGAGGACATCTGCTGGCAAAGACGTGTAAAGGCAATAAGAACAGCAAAAACATATTCAATGACATTGTTGCAAACAACAATTATAATAAAATGTAATCTATAAAATCAGTCAATATCATTAAAGCTATTGTAGTACGTTTTTATGAATGAAACTGTTGTTGATTCATTCGAAAATATGAATACAATTTGTCTTCAAAAGACGACAGCTCTCTAATCAGAGTGACGGATTCTCCCAACTCCTCTCGTCTTTTAAGGATATCGTGTACCCGAAAGCGCCTGTTTTTGTTTTGATATTTTTTTGTAACGTAAAGCAGCAGCAGGTCATCCATTTTCGCTACTTTGAAACCGCAGCGCGGGCGCGCGTGCTTAGAATAAAAAGACCGTAATCGGTTGTTGGTGTGGACGCATATATAGTTATCTTTATCGTTATCTTTATAGTTATCGTGCTTTGTGTGAACGGGCCTTTAGACTACTTTATAATAATAAAGTAGCCTACCGCGTTTGCTGGCTTATAAAGTTTTTACATGATTGCTGCTAAATCACAAGTAAATAGCCTATAGTCTAGGACTACTGTATAATTTCATTTGTGTTTTTTGATTGTAATGTAATTAAACATTACAAAATGCCAGATGACATCAATAAAGTTAAATGTACGTCACATTATTTCATAACATTCGCCGTTGTGATGTCATTAGACATGATTATTGCAATTTATCATAATAGTTTGCAAATTGTGCTCGTTTACACTTTTTACAACCTCTAGGCTTATTTGTGTCCTGATAATTATGTGAGATATTGACAACTGTTCTCATGATAATCTCATGATAAATTATTGGACTGGTCTAATTATCAACAATGGATGAATGAACGGCATCGTAAAAAAATGACACACTACAAGCAAGCGCAGCAACATACAATATAGAACGCAAACAAGTTTACAAATAAGATATTTACTTTCTAGTCCATCAACAAGATCGGCAGGTCAGCATCGCTGTTGCATCAATAATATTATTGATCTGCCTTACTTAAGGTGGACGTTGACTCAATTTTCTTTTAGAAACAAACTCTGTTATATTATTTTCATGTTATCACTGTGAAGCTGCTTTGATACAATCTGTATTGTAAAAAGCGCTATATAAATAAAGGTGACTTGACTTGACTTGACTTGCATCCAGTGCTGCTGTTTAGCTCGCGCCAACGAGTGAAAGCCCGAGCGAGTGGGACTCTTGTCCGGTTCCTCACGCGGTCAGATTCTCTTTTCCTTTTCCCAGTCTCTTCCGACCGCGTTTTCTTTACTTTTTCCATCTTCGACTCGAGTATCACGTCTGAAATGCGCGCAAGTGTCTTCGTGCTTCATATGTTGTTGTTGATGTGTGTGACGTCGTTGCCGTAAATCATTTCGTGATTCTCGCGAGATTTGTCGGGTCGCTCCTCTCAAACTTGCAATGCTGGTTTTTCCAGCGGCCCCCCCCCCCAAGCTTTACTTGCAGGATGATTCGCCCTAATATGAGTTTGTTTACCACCGAAATGACTTTGAAGCTGTTATATTAAGGTACAATTCTGGCATAGCGTGCCTTTAAGAGACGCTGATTCCTTCTCTTCATTCACCAGCCATCAACAGATTCACCACATTTACCAATCAACTACACTAACAGATATTTACAGTATATACTTGTTGAATATCGACGTTACCCTGCACATTTTGAAAGTCTCTTCTGCTCACTAACTATTTATTTAATCATAAATACAGTAAAAAATGTGAAATATTATTATAATTTAAATCATCTGTTTTCTATGTGAATATATAGTAAAGTGTAATTTATTCCTGTGATTTTCAGCATCATTACTCCAGTCTTCAGTGTCACATGATCCTTCAGAAATCACTATAATATGAGGATTTGATGATCAAGAAACATTTTTGATTATTATCAGTTGAAAACGGTTTCATATTTGTGTGGAAACCGTGATGCATTTTATTTTTCAGGATTCTTTGATGAAACTTCAAAACAACAGCATTTGTTTGAAATAGAAGATTATTTTAACGTTATGAAATATAACATTATTTAAAAAATCTTTACTGTCACTTTTGATCAATTTAATGTGTCCTTGATGAATAAAAGTCTTACTAACCCCACATTTTTTTTAACGGTAGTTTATATATTATTACATTATTTATAATTATATCATACATATACCAACAAAAAATCTCAATTGAACTTCTTCAAAGTAGTAATTCTCATCCTGCATTCCCACAATCATGAGGTGCATTAAAAACGGTTAAATAATTCACTTGATGCTTTTCCCGTCATTTCTCTGCCTTGTCTTGTAAATGCTCAACTTATATTCATTATATTATATACTGTTTATTGATGTACTCTCTCACTCTCAGCTGACGATGACACCGGCGCTCATGGGAGAGAAACCAGCGAGTCTCCATCACACGCCTCCTCCGTCACAAGAAGAGCTTCCGGCGGCTCAGATATCCCAGAATGCCTTGCTCCACACACCCGGTCCGCAGAGAGAGGGTTCGGGTTCTGGGCTGTTCGACCCGTACGGTTCCTTCATGGACACCATCTACACCTCGTTTCTGCAGGTTAGCGAGCGCGACTCGGACTCCACGCCGCTGTCGTACCCGGAGCTCCCGCCGTCCCTCAGTCCCCGCCGGGCCTGTTCGGTCCACAACCCGGATCTGACCCGCCTCGGCATGGACTCGGCCCAGTCTCCGGCCCGCGGCACGCCGAAGCTCAGCGAGGAGCCCTCGCCGGCGCCGCCCTGCAGGCCATCGGGAGCCGACGCTCTGTCCGACATCATGGAGGAGGCCAAGACCGACGGCTCCAAAGTGTGTTACAGCAACGGGATCGGGTCGGGAGGAGACCGTGACGAGGAGGAGGAGCCAGACGAGGAGGATGATGATGGACGAAGAACGAGTCCGGTCGTCGATGACATCAGCAGCAGAGAGGCGGAGCAAGTGAGGGTGAGCCTGGTTTTGTTATTTATGTACTATTATAATGTTTATTCATATTTTTTATTTTTTTTAATTTTGGTTTGTTTGTCATTTAATGTGATTTTGTCATTTTTTAGATAAGTTTTTTTACTTTTTTAGCTTTAATTTCAGTCATTTTGTTAAGTGTTTTTGTCAATTTTTTAGTGCTTTTTTTTTTGCTTAGATTTTTTTCCATAATTGTTTATTTTTTATGCTTTTTTAAAAAATTTTTTTTTACATTTTTTAGCTTTAATTTAATTTCAGTTAAAATAATTTTTCAAATTAAACAAATTTTTTTTTTCATTTTCGTCAAAATTTTGTTTGTTTGTTTTTCGTGTTATACTATGAATTTCGTTGAATACTATACTATTATAAAAATGTCACTTTTTTAAAATTTTAGTTTTTCAGTAATTTTACGTGTTTTGTAAAAAAAAAAATGTTTTTCCAATTTTTTTTGCTTTAATTTTATTTCAGTAATTTTGTTGTTTTTCTGATTTATTTAAAGTGTTTTTTCATGTTTTTTAGCTTTAATTTAATTTCAGTAATTTTAAGTGCTTTTGTCATCTTTTTATGCTTTTTTTTTTAGCTTAGATTTCTTTCCCGTAATTTTTTTTTCCTTCATTTTTCTTCTTTTTTTCACGTTTAATTTTTTTCAGTAATTTGGTGTGCTTTTTTTCCACTTTTTTCGCTTTAATTTTGTTTCAGTAATTTTGTGTTCTCGTCATTTTTAGATTTTTTTTCGCTTTAATTTAGTTTCAGTTAAAGTAATTTTTCAAATTAAACTTATTTTATTTAACTTTAAAGGTATAGCGGAGGATCTTTCCGAATTTTAGAGAAGACCCTCTCCAATTTTTTAAAAAATGCACATGCGCCTATTAAACGTGTCGAGTGACCGAGGACTCAAGACATGATATGCAATGGAGAAGTAGCTTGTTGCATTTGTGTAATAAATACTATGGTGAACACATTGTAATTATCGAAAATGAACACACAAGGTTTTAGAATATTTCAACGTGATACCATTTACCATTTGGTCATAAGGCTACTTTAGACTAATTGAGATGTTTACCGTGTCTACGCCGTACATGACTTGTGCCAGGGCTAGCATCGCTAATCATAGCTTACATTAACTTTTACTAGCAGTGACTTTTACCAAACTTTACCTGTCTAGTAGAATCTTCTCGACTGCGGCATCAGTGGGAAGCCCAACCTGTGCTTTTAGCGCACGCCAGCGTGTGAAATATTCCCCCAAAATCACTCTGGTCTTGTTTCTATATTCTGCGACCTTTCTCTTCTTATCATACACTTCGTATACATTTTTTCTCTTTCGACCCTCAGCCATTTTCAAAGGAATGGCTGAAACCGTAACTCATCACACATAATACACCTGAAAGTGCGCATGCGCAGAAGGGACGAGCACGTACGACGGCCTTACGTAAACATATCACCAGAATGATTGACACTTAGGTGGACCAATAGTATAGGCTACCCACCCGGAAAAAGAAAATCCTCCGCTATAACTATAAGTCTAATTTTAGTTGTTTTTTCTTGTTATACTATGCTTTATTTCTACAACTGAAATGTTTTCTGAAACAATTCTAATAGTATAAGATTTTTATGTAATGTTGCAGACTGCTTCAATACCTTTTTTTATTCATAGGAGTGATTGATATTGATTGGCTGGTTTTGTTTGACAGACTGAAGACATGCACACAGGAGGCAGAAGGAAGAGGAAACAGACGTGAGTGCATCTGGAGCTGTGTGTGTGTGTGTGTGTGTGTGTGTGTGTGTGTGTGTGTGTGTGTGTGTGTGTGTGTGTGTGTGTGTGTGTGTGGTGTGTGTGTGTGTTCTGTGTGTGTGTTCTGTGTGTGTGTTTTGCAGTGCTTTGTGTTTTACTCTCTCCTCTTCTTCAGACTGCAGAGGAGTCCAGACCTGCCGGGCGGCATCGACAGCATCATCGAGGAGCCCACCGCCACGGTGAGACACACACACACACACACACACACACACACACACACAAGCATCTTACACTGTTTGATTGCACATGTGCATTAATCATTGTCTTAAGTCTTAAATATTAGATTCAGCTGGTATCAAATTTAAAGGTATAAAAAGTCTTCAATTGCATAAGAAAATTATTTTTTTGAGACTTTTTCTTAGGTTTTTTTATCATGAGGTCTTAGAATTCTTAAATTTATGAGGTTTTTACATTTCAAGGGGTTTTAAATTGAAGAGGTATTAAAATGTTGAGTTTGTTCTTAGATTTAAGAGGTTTTAAAATGTTGTGTTCTTAAATTTAAGAGGTTTTTATATTTTATCATGTCTTTAAATTTGAGACGTTTTATATTTCAAGAATTCCTAAACTTGTAGTTTTAAATTTAAGTAAGTTTTTATTGCTCAAGAGGTCTTTAAATTTAAAAAGTTTTTTATATTTCAAGATTTCTTAAACTTAAGTAGTTTTTATATTTTATCGTGTCTTTAAATGTGAGTGGTTTTTAAATTCCAAGAGACCCTAGAATTATTAAATTTAAGATTTTTTGAAATTTAAAAAACTTAAATTTAATACGTTTTTAAATGTTGATTTCTTAATTTAAGAGGTTTTTATATTTTATCATGTCTTTAAATTTATGAGGTTTTTACATTTCAAGAGTTCTTAAATTTAAAAGACATGATAAAATATAAAAAAACACTTAAATTTAAGAACTCTTGAAATGTAAAAAACATCTTAGATTAAGAAATGAACATTTAAAAACTTATTCAATTTAAGTTTTTAAATTTAGAAAAATCTTAAATTTAATAATTCTAAGGTCTCTTGGAATTTAAAAACCACTGAAATTTAAAGACACGATAAAATATAAAAACCACTGAAATTTAAAAGACATGATAAAATATAAAAAAACACTTAAATTTAAGAACTCTTGATATGTAAAAACCTCTTAAATTTAGTGGTTTTTATATTTTATCATGTCTTTAAATTTCAGTGGTTTTTATATTTTATCGTGTCTTTAAATTTCAGTGGTTTTTAAATTCCAAGAGACCTTAGAATTATTAAATTTAAGATTTTTCTAAATTTAAAAACTTAAATTGAATACGTTTTTAAATGTTCATTTCTTAATCTAAGATGTTTTTTACATTTCAAGAGGTCTTATATTTGAGAAAGGAAAAACAAGAATCGAATTAGGCCATATGGACATCCCTAAGAACGTATTAAACGGAAGTTGTGTGTGTCGTGTTGCAGATCCCGATGTCGAGGCCGGCTCGCTCCACCAGAGGGAAGAGACGCCGCGTGGTCCGATAGATCCGACCGTACGGTACCGCCAACACCAGCACTGTTGCCACGGCAACGCCATCACAGCGCTCGTCTCCCGTGATCTCGCTCCTCCGTCACGCGTGTTTGTGTTCGTCCGTTCTTGACCATTGTTACATGAACATGTTAATTTACCATGAGAGGGCTTTTACTAATGAGACAATTGTTAAATTGTCGCACGAATGCATCAGTTTAGGAATGGTTGTTTGTTTACCAGTTCTTTTAATGTTTCTTTGCTTCTTTTTGATGATTGTGATTGACAGCTCTGCCCGAGCATTCACTCCCATCAGTCTTTAGATGCACACGAGTCCATGTTGTTGTTGTCGTCGTCAACAAATTTGTTGAATTTAAAAGCTTGTGTTCCAGAGCCCGAAAAACCCTTTGTTTCTGGGAATCTTTCCAATCGACGGATCATTGCATCACAAATGTCATTTTACCCATCATGCACCTCATGAACTGCTTTTTAGCATCAAATGCATTCAGCAGTTTTGTCACACCGCAAAAAAAAAAAAAATCTTATTTGGGAATTTTATCTTGTTTTCCAATACATTCTCAGATCAAGATGCATATACTGGAAAAGCTAAATAAATTATATAAATTAAATATATAAATATTTCATATATTGAGAGAAACATTTATCAAAATGAAGCATTTACTATACGCATTGTGAAATGCAAATAAACATGACATTTCCTTGATGTCAGAAATAATCATGCTTAAAGAAAGAAAAAATATTTGCCAATAAATTTTAACATGATTCAAAAAGAAAACATCTATTTTTCTGACCCCAGGGGCAGATATTTGGCAAAAACTCAGTTCATTTTGATACATTTTTCAGTAAACAAGACTTTTTGCATCTTCAGAAAATGTATCTTGATTTAAAAATGTTTAGAAAAACAAGACGACATCAATAATCTTTGCAGTGTTTTATGCTTCCCTGCAGAGACACTGAAGCTGAGAAACGCCCAGTTTCACTCATAACTCTATTCGTCTGAGCAGGGCCGTATATATCCATATCTATATTTCATAAGTGTGTGTGTGTGTGTGTTCCAGGAGGGAGTGGATCTAGTGTATCTGTAGGTTTGTAGGGGCTTTAGTCGTGGATGGTGTCGCACAGGACTGTGTTTCCCAGAGCTCACCAACACCGGCACAAGATTATTACTGAATATTTAAAATAATGATTTAATAATGTGGCTGATTATGCAATTTTACTATTGAATTTATGTATATATGTACAGTTTTAGTATTTTATTTTGTACACCTTTTTTTAGGAAAAAATGATCAATTTGTAAAATATTTCTCCTGCAGAGAAACCTTTCCTTTCTCATATTCATGTTTGATTTGTAAAGAAAATACGTTGAGAATTGTGAACAAGTAGCATTTCCTTTTTTTTTTTTTTCTATTGGGAGTTAATTTTTTTTTTATTTAACAAATTAAAAGGTTTTAAATGATGAAACGTTCTCTTCTGATTATTTGATGTCACGGTTCTTATATCATCCACAGCATCGTGAAATACAGAGGAACAACTTTGATGAACTTTTTTGATCCACTTCAAATGTTGAGTACTGTATTTACTAGGGGTGGCACGATCCGCCTTTTTCCCTCCGATACCTGGGACTCAGTATTGGCCGATACCGATCCCAAAGATTATAGAAGTACCAAGAGGCGAAACCCATAGAACGTTCCATTGCAGCAAACGCGCGCATGCGCAGAGCAGCAGCTCCGCCATCTTGGACTGAACGCAACACAGCTGTCATAGAATTGAACGAGACCGGTTCCAATTCAAAAGCGGTTTATGGAGCTAAATAGTAGTTTCTAGTTTTTAATATCTCTATAGCCTACACTAAAACACCGTGTTGAATAATGTACAACAAAATAATGCTTATGGATCGGTTTATAATTAAACAATTTCGTCATAGAGAATGACGCTGTCAAATAGGCTAACTTATTTATTTACCCCAATAACTTTTCGGGATAACTCCCGTTTTCATATAGCACAATTTTACAACACCAGTAACAATATTTGAATCTCATGAAATGATGAACAAATCATTTCTGCCTGTATTAACTTGCACAATGTTTGATTTGTTGTGTGTGAGTAAAGTGCACACATTTACGTTACTACAAATAGAATGGCAATGGTAAGTATATTAGCTGTTCTAACGTTATATGTTTTAGTCTTTAGTTTTATTATAATTTAATTCATCTTGACTGATAAAAACTTTGTACAACATGCCACATTTGATACAGAAAGAGAGAGTTAATGTACAGATGACTTAACTTTAAAACTTTTCTGTTGCGCTTCTGTTTGGGCTGTGAGCGTTGTCGATTTTGGGTTCGTAATATATGATGGATTCTGACTCTATTGAATAGTTTCACCATGTAAACAAGAGTGTTTTGCACTTTTCCTTCTCACACACAACTGCCCTGCACTCACTGTTGTACACCTCCATGCCGCCTCTCAGTGGCATCATGCCCATTCAAAGTGAGGGCACGTGCCCCCTCAGATTTTTCCTCCCTGATAATTTTTTTGTCACAACTTTATTCCTATTATGCTCCATAATTACCAGAGCCTAGAAATAACTCGCACGTTGAGCTGGCAATGTTTTACAGATGGTCTTGAAGTGGTAATTGGATATTAAAAGGTAGTGGGAGTATTTGTGGTTGACCTGAAAATTTTAACTTGATCAAAAAGTTTGGATTTGATATTAGCTGCGAATTCAGAGCATTAACTTAAGTTGTGTCAGTGTAACGTTATCGATAGCTAGCCTAGTCTAACCGTAAACTATTGCCTAACGTTACTGCCTGCCATACAAAGCCAACAAGCCATAGTAACGTTATCTGATCAGTTTTGAAACATCTGTTCTCTTTTGTATTGTGTCAAAGTCTCCAGCTGGTTCAATTGTTTTCAGTTTCATAGAAACGAGGGTGTTAAATTTGTTGTAGGCTAACTGCAAAATCCAACCTAACGTTATCAAGGCATCGACTTGATGTTTCTCCCATAGACTGTTATTCACGGTTGATTAAGCATTTTCAAATAAACGGGGTAGTGTTAACCTTATTCAGCACTGAAATCTGTCAAACTTCTTTCAAAGTCCTTCATCACATATTAATATTAAAATAATTTAATTTCAGAGCACCACAAAGTCAGACCTCAGCACCTTTATGTACCTTTAATGTGAGATCGTTCTTAGGTCACATATACCAATTTAAAATCATAACATAAAAACTGCAATGGTACTGTTTTTAAAATCATGTGTAGTAGGCCTAAGTGTACAGTAAGTGTGTGTGTGTAAACATGCTTTAATGAAGTAGACTTCAAAAGCTTTTGAATTTGAGCTTACAGTTCTTTCATCAACCTGTCTTTTGCATAAACTTACAAAATAGATACTTTAACTTAGTCCTCAGATAGAGGAGGGTTGCTGCTAGCTCCGTTAAGGTATTTCTGTCCCTCCCAAACTGCATTGAAATGGTATGTTTAGCAGCCAGAATTGAAAAAATTCAGGGGGAGAAACCCTCTGACCCCTCCTAACATGATCCATATCACCCGTCAGAAAACAATTGCAACGTCTCAGATTGTGCCCCCCCCAGAATTTTGGCTTGCATGACGCCCCTGCCGCCGCTATTTACGTATGGTGATGTACGTACGCTGCGCACTTCAACGTTAATACAAACCTTTTCTACTTTACCGGAATCTATGAAATGCTAGTTGATTGGTTGTACACTGCTAGATGTTGCAGTTGATGGCAAAACACTGTTTTCTTTGTTTCCAATTATTTCCAGACATTATGCTGTACAGTTGTGCTAATTAACGGTAAACCCGTTGGTTCAGTCCAAAATGGCGTCAGCGCGACAGCAGCGCCATCTAGCGATTGTTACCAAAACTGCAACGGACTTTCACCTCTTGTTCACCCGATCCGATCCAATACTAAAATAATAATTTAAGAAACCAGTGCCAAATTACCTAATAAACAGTATCTGTATGCCTCACTGTGGGGAAGAGACTGATTATTCTTTTGTTAAAGGCATCAAAGCTTGACTTAAACATTAGTTTCCTTACATTGTAAAACAATACAGACAAAGTATATACTATATATAATTAAAATACATTTATTTTAAAATTTTAAGCGCAACTTTTTAATGAAGCAACAACATATGATAGATTGGACAGAACAACTAAGGCTATCAATAAACGGCCATTGCGCAAAAGCATTGTAATATGAAAGGCTCCAATTCAGAGCGGCACGAAACCTTATGCGCTTCCCGTGCGCAGAACGATGCGCTCGAAGCAACATGGAGTCACGGCGCGCAGCGCTTCGCATTGAAAAGTGCAAAACACAAAAGTGAGATATACATATATTTCTTTATTTATTCATTAGTTTGAGGCTTTTCAACTGTTTTAAATTTCAGTTAATGTGCTCGTGAAGAGCAATTATATCGCTCTCTACTCCAGTGTTGTGTTCACTGATCAGTTGTGTTGTGATCTAACAGACACCCGGTAGAAAGTAACATGTTAAACTCCAGCACGTTAAAGTCCTTTTATGCAAACCATAGACCTTTATCTACAGATCTACAAGTCAAGTCAAGTCAAGTCAAATATATTTATATAGCGCTTTTCACAATACAGATTGTATCAAAGCTGCTTCACAGTATCAATCAAAACAACTTAATGTTTGTTTATTACTGGAAAAAAGACATCCAAGTTTGGTAGAGCTGATCAATGGTATGATTGGTTAATTAATTTGAATATCCCCAACTGAGCAAGCCAAAGGCAACAGTGGCAAGGAACCGAAAAACTCCATCCAGTGACCTAATGGTGTCCTAACACCCCATCAGGTGACCCAATGGAGAAAAAAAAAACCTTGGGAGAACCCAGGCTCAGTCGGGGGCCAGTTCTCCTCTGGCGTTTATGAACTAGAGGCCGAATTTACAGTAACTGTAAGATAAAAAATTTATATGAATGCCTGGCTAAATAGATGCGTCTTCAGTCTAGTTTTAAACTGGGAGAGCGAGTCTGAGCAACGAACAATATCAGGAAGGCTATTCCAGAGCTTCGGAGCTAAATGTGAAAATGCTCTGCCTCCTTTGGTGGATCTGGATATCCTAGGAATGACCAGAAACCTCGAATCTAGTGATCTTAAAGAGCGCGATGGATTGTAAGGCGATAGAAGATCCGTTAAATAGACTGGAGCTAAACCATTTAGAGCTTTATAAGTCAAAAGCAATACCTTGTAATTAATACGGAACTTTATAGGTAACCAATGAAGTGATGATAAAATCGGTGTTATATGATCATATTTTCTTAATCTAGTAAGAACTCTAGCGGCTGCATTTTGCACTAACTGTAGCTTGTTTATTGAAGATGCAGGACAACCAGCTAATAAAGCATTACAGTAATCTAGTCTCGAGGTCATGAATGCATGAACTAACTTTTCTGCATCAGAGACTGATAGCATATTACGTAGCTTAGCAATGTTTCTAAGGTGGAAAAAGGCTGTTTTTGTAACATATGAAATATGCTTTTCAAAAGACAGGTTGCAGTCTAATGTAACACCCAGGTCTTTTACTGTAGCGGATAGAGTAACAGGGCATCCTACTATGTTAAAGTCGTGCTGTGAAAGGTTTTGTGGACGGTTTTTAGAACCGATAAGTATTACCTCTGTCTTGTCTGGATTTAATAAAAGAAAATTATGCGTCATCCAATCTTTTATATCTTTAACACAATCTGTCAATTTGGATAATTTAGCGTATTCATCTGGCCGTGAGGAAATATATATTTGAGTGTCATCAGCATAACAATGGAAACTAATTCCATGTTTCCTTAGAATATTACCAAGTGGCAGCATATATATTGAGAATAATAAAGGGCCTAACACAGATCCCTGCGGCACTCCATAGTTTGCCGAAGTTATAATCGATTTTTCTCCATTTAAGTAGACGAAATGGTAGCGGTCAGATAAGTATGACCTGAACCAGCTTAATGCTTGTCCTTGAACACCAGTGTAATTTTGTAGTCGATCTAAGAGTATTGTGTGATCTATAGTATCGAACGCAGCACTAAGATCAAGTAAAACTAGTACTGAGATACAGCCTTGGTCCGAAGCTAAAAGTAAATCATTTGTGATTCTTACAAGCGCAGTTTCAGTGCTATGATGTGGCCTGAATCCAGACTGAAACTTTTCATAGATGTCGTTTTCTTGCAAGAAAGAGCCGAGTTGAGCGGACACAACTTTTTCTAATATTTTTGACATAAATGGAAGATTCGAAATGGGTCTGTAATTTGCTAGGTTATTTGGATCTAATTGTGGTTTCTTAATAAGAGGTTTTATAACTGCCAGCTTGAACGTTCTTGGAACATGACCTAAAGATAAAGACGAGTTAATAATATTAAGAAGAGGCTCTTCCACTACAGGTAACACTTCTTTCAGTAGTTCAGTTGGTATAGGATCTAATAAACATGTTGTTGTTTTAGATGCAATGATAAGTTTATTTAACTCTTTTTGTTCTATGGTTGTAAAGCATTGTAATTGTTCTTGCGGGGTGATAATTGCGGCCGAATTATAAGGCGCGAGCAAAGATCGAACGTTTACGATTTTGATTCTGATGCTTTCAATTTTCTCGGTGAAGAAGTTCATGAAATCATTACTACTAAACTGTAACGAGGTATTTTGTTCAGACGACGTCTGTTTATTTGTTAGTCTAGCCACGGTATTAAATAAAAACCTTGGATTATTTCGGTTGTTTTCTATTAATTTGCTGAGGTGCTCAGCCCTGGCCGTTTTAAGTGCCTTTTTATAAAGTGACATACTGTCTTTCCACGCGATTCTAAAGACCTCTAAATTAGTTTTTTTCCATTTACGCTCTAAATTACGGGTTTCTCTCTTTAAAACATACGTAGTATTATTGTACCATGGTGCTATACTTTTTTCTCTGACCTTTTTTAATCTAATGGGTGCAACAATATCCAATGTTCTAGAGAGAATGTTGCTCATAGTGCTAGTTAGTTCGTCTAATTCATCTGTTTGTTTGGGTTCAGGCAGCAGCTGAGACAGATCAGATAAGCTATTTGAGAAATGATCTATGGTGGATGGACGAATTGTTCTACCTGGTCGATAACGTGGCGCAGCATGACATATTACAGCAGTGCGTAATATGCAAGTTACCAAGTAGTGGTCAGTGACATCATCACTTTGTGGAATGATATCTATATCGGTTGGATCGGTTCCATATGATATAATTAAATCGAGTGTATGATTAAGACGATGAGTTGGTCCGGTGACGTTTTGCTTGACCCCGAAGGAGTTTAATAAATCTGTAAACGCAGCCCCTAACGCATCATTTAAATTATCTACGTGTATGTTAAAATCTCCAACAATTAATGCTTTATCGACGTTGACCAAAAGATCTGATAGAAAGTCAGCAAACTCTTTTAGGAAATTGGCATAAGGCCCTGGAGGTCTATATACGGTAGCCAATGCTAGAGATAATAGGGATTTTTTTCTTACATCTAAGAGCGTAACATTTAGCACAAGCACTTCAAACGAATTAAACCTATGACGAGTTTTCTGAGTAACATTAAGGATATCTCTGTAGATTGTTGCAACACCGCCGCCACGACCGATCAGACGGGGCTCATGCTTATAACAGTATCCTGGCGGAGTAGACTCATTTAGACCGAAATAATCATTTGGTTTAAGCCAGGTTTCAGTAAGGCACAGAACATCGAAATTATTATCTGTGACCATTTCATTTACAATAACCGCCTTAGGTGTGAGCGATCTAATGTTTAGAAGACCTAGCTTTAGAAATTGTTTTTGTTCACTAATAGCGAGATTTTTTGTTTTAATAACAATTAGATTTTTTCTAGATCCTGCAGTAGATTTATTATTTGATCTTAGTAAACGAGGAATAGACACAGTTTCTATGCAATGTTCTACACTAGTATTAATATCAATTAAATTGGTGCAGTAGAGACTGTGATTTGGATTTTTGGTTACTAGTCAAATGGTATTTAACATCTTGGAGATGTTATCCGACAGAAGATCTGCCCCGATTCTACTTGGGTGTAAGCCATCAGCGCGGAATAGCCTTGGTCGCTCCCAAAACAGATTCCAATTATTTACAAAAATCAATTTCTGCTCATTGCACCATGACAATAACCATTCATTTAGCGCGAATAATCTACTGAACTTTTCATGCCCTCGTCGGTACGTAGGAAGCGGCCCAGACACAATAATCGATGTTTCAGGCGATGTGCTGCGTACCGTATCGATAAGGCTCCTGAAGTCTTTCTTCAGAACCTCCGTCTGTCGCAGCCTAGTGTCGTTAGCTCCCGCATGCAGCACAACAGCTCCGACGCGCTCGTCACCGTTCAAGATCTCAGTTACCCGCGCAGTGATATCGAGAACACGAGCACCAGGAAAGCAGTGACTGTGCACCTTACTTTTACCTAACGTAGCGTGGACGTGTCGGACGGTGGAATCGCCGATGATCACAGCATCGCGTTCCGTTTCGCGAAGAGGGGAGAAGCGGTTCTGAGTGGAGATCTCGAAAACCGGGAGGGGCGAAAAGATTCTTGTCCTGGCTCGCGGCTTCCGCGGAACCACCCAGGCTTCGTGGTGGTGTGTTGGAGCCGGAGTGAATGAAATCATGGCTGATCGTGACCTGGACGCTCGGGACCAATGCTGAGAAACGCACGGAGTAGACGAGGTCAGCGTCAGCGGGTTACTAACGTTAATCACTGATCCGTGTGCATCAGCGCGTGATGTTTCAAGAGCTAAACGCCGGTCTCTCAGCTCAGCTTGTCTCTCTAGAAGGTCAAGGATCTGCTTTTCTACAGCTTCTAATTCAGACTGCACCGCAAGCAATTCAGATTTGTTCTCATCTGCACCAAGAGGTAGATAACATACACCTGATATATTCGCCATTTTAACAGATGGACAGTAAGTTAGCAATGATGCAACCAGTGATGCTATTAATATTTATACTAATTTATGACTCAAGTCTTGGGTATAACCGTCTTTTTAGTGGTATGGGTGTAATATAGACGCAGGATAGACGGGAAAACAAACAAACTCACAGCAGGCAACGAGGCTGACAAAAGCAGTCGATCGCAGGGCGAGCAGCAGTGAAGCGGTGTCTCGCTCTACGACCAACAACCAACGTTCAAACCGTATTTGCGCAAACAAACAAACGCAAACAAACAAACTCACAGCGGGTAACGAGGCTGACAAAAACAGTCGATCGCAGGGCGAGCAGCAGTGAAGCGGTGTCTCGCTCTACGACCAACAACCAACGTTCAAACCGTATTTGCGCAAACAAACAAACGCAAACAAACAGACTCACAGCGGGTAACGAGGCTGACAAAAGCAGTCGATCGCAGGGCGAGCAGCAGTGAAGCGGTGTCTCGCTCTACGACCAACAACCAACGTTCAAACCGTATTTGCGCAAACAAACAAACGCAAACAAACAAACTCACAGCGGGTAACGAGGCTGACAAAAACAGTCGATCGCAGGGCGAGCAGCAGTGAAGCGGTGTCTCGCTCTACGACCAACAACCAATGCTCAAACCGTATCCGCGCAAACAAACAAACTCACAGCGGGCAACGAGGCCGACAAAAGCAGTCGATCGCAGTCGATCGCAGCCGACAAAAGCAGTCGATTATTATACTGTATTATACTACAGTATAATAATAGGAACATTGACTCATCTTGGAGAGAGTTTCATCGTGTTGACTGTTTTACCCGAGCGCGACGCGCTGTTTGAGTGCTGAGAATGACTGACAGCCGCAGCGGAGGGAAGCACTTAGGTGAAGATTAATTTAACCATTTAAATCTGTAATGGCTTCAGAAAACTTGGAATATAGTACACGAAAACATTATAGTGCTTTATAATGTTTTTGTGTTTTATAACAATAACATACGTAGGCTACAATATCGGATCGGATTTGTATGGTCTCGTCTGGCGATACCCGATCCGGCAAATATTGGTAGTATCGGAGCAATGCCGATACTGAGTATCGGATCGGCGCACCCCTAGTATTTACTACTGGGAAACTGAGATCATTTTCATATTTTCAAACATTTATCTATTGTTTATTCGTTTTTCCACAACAGCTAGAGTTAACACAACTCACAATAAACAGGCATGTAATGCTGCCTTCACATGATATCATAATTATCGTAAATACAAGTTTCCTAGTTGGAAATTCCTAGTCGGAAATTGGACATAAATCCCCTCTCTCGTCATATTAACTACTGGGAAACTCAGAGATTGTTTTGATTCTCCAGTTTTTTGGGTGGGCCATGAATTTTATACGATTGCTGATGTGATAACTATTGTCGATTCGTTTTTCCGCTACATCACCTTGTATTGTTGTGTAAGACTGGAAAAACAAAGAAAATGAACATTTCAACTCTCTTTTGTGAAGTTAGCATCACCGTTTGAGAAGTGAATACATCTTTCTCATGCTGAGATCACATTTAAACCATATAAGATGTTTGGGTGTATTTCAGGGGAATTATTATCATACTGTTTTAAACATGTTTGGTATCATTTGAAATGTTTCATTCCCAAAGAAGTAAACCAAAAGGTAATAAAGTTCTTAAGAGTTTAGAAATGTCTTCCAGGCTAATGTTTGTTAGCAAGTGTATCCATGTGAAGGAAGTTTCTGTCTTGGTCTGGGTATATAATATGAAAATATATATCTGGGTATATAATGAATTGCAACAAGAGGCTCTGTGATTTTTAACTCATGCAAAAACATTTCACATCATGTATTTTATAAATGTCAAAGTTTGCATCTTCTCTTTATTCCAGAGCATTTGAAGTTTTGTATCGATTATCTCTGAACTGAGTATGAAATTGGCAGATACATTTACCAGACATAATAAATTGTAAAAATGTTATTTAATTCTAACGGACTGACATTATTTTCAGAGTTAAAAAGTCAAATATTCGCTCACATTTAATGATGCACAGATAATGAGTCAGATGAAATAATGAGTTAACACATGAAAAAATTTATTTCATTCAATTAAATTCTATGGGAAAACTTCCATTGGGCCGATAAATAACCGTTTTATACACAACAAAAATAGCCTGGGAAATTTTGGTTTCGACATGAACTAAACTAAGCTGAAGAACAAACTAATGTCCGTATGAAAATAATATATAATGCATTGCTTTAATTCATGTAACTTGAGTGAAAAGATTAAATCTTAAATATCAGCATTAGGAAAAGCTATTTCTAACCCTGGTAAAGTTACACTTTATACACATTCAACAACAAAAACAAGAGCATGAAACAGATTTCTGGAAGCATTTTATTATCCAGAGATGCCTTTGAAATTCTATATTGGAAAATTATCATAATTTGTGGACTTTTGTATTCCACACATTAATACAATAACGGTTACAAGCGATCTGTCATGAGAACAAGTTAAAGTACATATAAGCCTGTATTTACACACAGCGTCTGCTCACGTCCGAAACAAAGTCCACGTGGATCATGATGGAAAAGTGCTTCGAATATTTCTCTGCTACAGAAATCACCAGATCATCTCACAGACAGTCTGTGTCTGACGGAGGAAAGGTGAAGCTTTAGGATGGTTGTAGTGTGAAACATTTTGGTCTCGAACTTCATCTAAACTTGCAGAAAAACAAAAGTGCGACATGAGAAAAGCTGGATGCTAACGTGAGGGCCGTCACACTGCTTCGTCCTTCACGCTCTCTCCTCACGACACGCTTTTATTTGGAGAGTTTCTTCATCCTCTGGTCCAGTGCGGAGAAGTTCTCCTCCACGGCCACCAGGTTCTCCTTCATGGTTTGCTGGACCTGACGAAATTATTCAGACGCCAGATATCATATTTATTTGTATTTTTTTACAAGTGTGTGCAGGACACTAGAGTTCTTTAATGTAAAGCCCCTTTCACACAGCACGTTGATCCCGGGAAATTGCCTGTGTGAATGCAAACACAACCCGGGATTGATGCCGAGTTGGGGATCTAGTAACATTGGCGTGTTCAGTCCCGGAACGCGCGCCGTGTGAACAAAAGCCGTAATCAATGCCGTGCCGTAATGATGGCGCAGAAGCCGGGATCGTTCGCCAGCGTGAAACGGTACATAATAAGCTAGTTTATGATCGAATCAGAGAAAAAGATGGTTTCTCGAAAGGAAATCGCAGCTCATAAGCAAACTATAGACTGCTGAGACATCACATGTCACGTGTCTTCACGGGATTTTTACGGGTTGTGTGTGAACGCACTCTCTGATTCCGGAAAATCACTGGCAGTGTGAATGAACCAAAGTCAAACGAACCCGGGTCACTTTATCCGTGTATTTTCCGGAATCTCTGTGTGAAAGGGGCTTAAGTGAGGAGAGCAAAATAAAGTAAACTGTGACATTATACCCAATAATTCTTCATACAGTGACTAACAGTAAAATGTATAAAAATTTGGGACCAAAAATTATTCGGACACTTGATATAAATTTTGATATTTTTTTTACTACTGCACGCAGGACAGTATAGTTCATTTACATAAGTGAGGAGACCAAAATAAATAAAAAAAACGAAAACTGACATTATATCCAATAATTCTTCATACAGTGACTACCAGTAAACTTTATAAAAATGATTCCGACACTTTGAGCTGATCATGTTTTGCTGAAGTGTTTTTTCTTTAATAACTAATGCAGCTTTTTACACCACAGACTGAACAACATGAAGCATTGCTTGGTGATTGGTTGAGCTAAACTGGTATTATCTAATTGTGTAGTTAAATTTAACAGCTGACAGATATTCGACATAATTCATGTGTGAGAGTCTAACAGAAGGATGGACAAAACCAGTGAAATATCAACTGAGTTCTTGTCATAATCAGTGCTCAAAGTGGGCGGTACCGGCACTTCTACATTTTACTCTTAAGCGTACCTGCACTTTTTCTTGTGTACCGCTACTTCTCGCATGTAGCCAGAACTGGTCACCGTGATTTTGCCAAGTAAGACATGTTCCTGGATCAATGTATTTTGTTGATCCTGG
This sequence comes from Siphateles boraxobius, assembly GCF_051911475.1. Classification (NCBI taxonomy): domain Eukaryota; kingdom Metazoa; phylum Chordata; class Actinopteri; order Cypriniformes; family Leuciscidae; genus Siphateles; species Siphateles boraxobius. Next base: position 284,076 of record NW_027509042.1, read on the forward strand.
AATAACATTCCTGCCCCAAAATTTAGTCCTTACCCAATCCCTACCCATAACTTTTCCCTAAAATCAGAGGGAAATGACAGGTGAATTACACTGATGTTGAAGCACCTCACGCTGGTTCTAAGCCTAAACTTGATAAACTGTAAACTTGTCCCTCAAATCTGAATGGTTGATCTGAAAGTTGTTCCAGGATCAACAAAGATGTTGATCCAGGAACATGTGATACTTGGTGAAATCACGTTCACCATCCGGTACTCGACCACTGACAAAAAAAAAAGCGTCAGTGTCAAGCCCGTTTCACTTTGTTTGCAGTGCGTATTTTTTCCGCACTCATGTAAACAGGTTCGAGCCCTCACACTGCACGCGGATGCGCTCCTGCGATGCGTTCCAGGAACGGTGTGTGTGTGTGTGTGTGCACTGCAGAGATCATTTCCACACAGAGTCTATTTCTGTTGCGCTGCACGCACTTAATTAAAGTGACAGCGCATCGTTCATGGTCAAAATGAACAGATTGACATGAAAATATAATAATATTACCATAAATGCATTTAATTAAATAAAATGTAGTAATCTCACCATACACGCACATACACACACACACGTAGAAATCTCAAATGTCATGATTTGCCAATGCAAGAGAGTACCGGCACCTTTTCCCACTTCAAGCACTGGCCATAATTTATTACCATTTTCGGAACTATAGTGAATAAACTATAGGGGTGGTGATGGCGCAGTGGATAAGACACATGCCTTTGGTGTGAGAGACCCGAGTTCGAATCCACTGTGAGACACCAATGTGTCCCTGAGCAAGACACTTAACCCCTAGTTGCTCCAGAGGCGTGCGACCTCTGACATATATAGCAACTGTAAGTCGCTTTGGATAAAAGCGTCAGCTAAATGAATAAATGTAAATGTAAACTGATAATGTGAGAGATGTTGAAGGTGTGTGTGAATGACTGTGGGTTTGAGTGTGTTTCAGAAGCGATACCTGCGTCAGAAGAGTGGTGTTGTCCTTCAGAGAGTTGTTGATCATCTGCTGGGTCGTGTCTAGATGGGTCAACAGCTGGCCAAACTGCATCGCTGAAATACCACACGAAGAAAGAATAAAAGATCGGAAAAAGTAATAATACACACCTGTACTAACGGCATGAAGAGTTCCTTTATTTAGACATCTCCATCATAAAGTAATTACTGAAATGAATCTCATGACACTTAATAATAGTAATCATTTATAATACAATATTTTGCTGCTATAGAACTCATCTTACAATGATCTGTAATTATTATTAACAATAACATTTTTGGAATTATCATAAATATGAATTTCAAGGTTGAAAATTTCCTAGTCAGAAATTGGACATGGATGTCCTCTCTCGTATTTTGTGATGGAGATGAAACAGATGAAGTGATAGAGATGAAACAGATGAAGTGATAGAATACCCTGTTCATGCAGTTCTTTGACAGCCGTCAGTCTCTGCACCACCTGTGGGAGGGACGTGGCCATCGCATCCCACTTCTGAACCACATCATACAGCTGAGACACCTGAAACACACCACACCTGGTCATGCTACATCTGATGATGATGTCATCAGTACACCACACCTGGTCATGCTACATCTGATGATGATGTCATCAGTACACCACACCTGGTCATGCTACATCTGATGATGATGTCATCAGTACACCACACCTGGTCATGCTACATCTGATGATGATGTCATCAGTACACCACACCTGGTCATGCTACATCTGATGAACCACACCTGGTTCATTCAGTCATGTGGGACGCACCTTATTCTGGGTCTCAGCATCCTCGATGGCCGCCTTGTGTTTGGCAATTTCATTCATCTTCCCCAGAACACTCTGAAAAAAGAAAAAAAGAAAAATCACACTGCAGTCAGTCTCCACAATAACAGCTCCATATACAGGCATACCAAAAATTATTCAGACACCCAGCACACGTGTTAAACCCTCACTTACATAAATTAACTATAGTACTATAGTTCATTTATGTAAGTGAGGAGAGCAAAATAAAAAAATAAGAAAACTGTGACATTATATCCAATAATTCTTCATACAGTGTCTACCAGTAAAATGTATAAAATATGGGACCAAAAATGATTCAGACACTTTGAGCTGATCATGTTTTGATCAGATAATACCAGCTAAACTGGTATTTTCTAATTGTGTAGTTAAATTTAACAGCTGACAGATATTCAACATAATTCATGTGTGAGACAGTCTAACTGTACGTTCACACCGCCGCCGACTTGAGCTTCCAAAGCTAGCGGGAGTCATTTATTCTCAATGGAAGCTGGCTTCTCTCCGCTGCAAGGAGCGTTAAATCCATCGGCGTCGCGTTTTGAGCGTCAATCAGAAAGTTGAAAGTAGCTCAACTTTATGGTAATGAGCTATGGCGCGGTTCAGCGGCAAGTCGCCAGCAACCAATCGGAATATACGTCCTTCTAGGGCTGGGTACCGAGTTCGGTACTTTTTAGGTACCGACCGAATTGCCTCGATACAACCGAGTATTGAAACATGTTTTGTTTTTCGGTACCAAGTTTCGGTACCTAAGTGCTTAATCTCGTCAACGTCAGTGAAACAATAAGCATGCAGCATGATTGGCTGTGGCGGAAAAACACTCGTTTACGCGGCTGCCCAGAGACGTGGCTCGTCGAACGTGAGGCTGTAGTGTGTGTGTGTATGTGTGTGTGTGTGTGTATGTGTAAGCGTCCCAACCCAAATAGATAGAAAATATGTGGAAATGATCAAAAGTTTACCTACCTATGCCAGAAGCACGCGTTACAATATTTTCGACAAGATAATTGCTGCCAGGACCGGCAACACGATAAATCTGATAAGGCACTTAAAAGCGCACAGATACACTTGAGAGTAGCACGTTTATCCGTCTTCGACTGCAAGAACTGGAGCGCGTCACAAATGAACAGAAAATCAGCGTATAGGATACTTGCCTCACAGACATGAGAAATAGTCCTATATACGGTCAAAATATATCTACTTTTAAACGAAACAATTAGAAATAAATAGTTTGATTACCTAATCCATATAGGCGCGGGCGCGTTCACTAATGCAGGAATGACGGGTCAGCATCTCAATAATCATCTTTGCCGCCAACACACTGTAAACACTTGTTCATTAATAAACAATTAAAATATCTCCTTGCTATCGTTTCCCGGCACATCCATAATCATTAGGCTACTTTTGCAAGTTGCGCAAGCTTCATGTGTGCTGAGCGCGAGCATATATCCCGCACCCCAGTAGTCTATATTTAAAGGGTTACTTCAGGATTTAGCATTAAGATTTGTATTAGTAGAAAACCAGTAGTATTTTCGAATTACCTTGCTTCCCCCCCTCATTTCCCCCTGATATGAGAGATTTATGTATTTTTAGTCTGGAAAAAATCCTCCGATGACGCAAAAATCGTCATTTTGCGTCATCGGAGGATTTTTGGGCCAGAGGCTTAAAACTACAGCCAGTACTAGTAGCTAGTTCCGCATGTTTTCACTACGCCCATATGGGGCGGGATCTCACTCACAGAAAGTAAGATATTGTCAGCCATCTTTCTGTAGAAGCTAAGCTAACAGGCTCTTGCTCTGTGTATAAAGTTTGTATAGTGGGCTAATCACGATAGCGGAAGGTAACGTTAGTTTAGAAGTTGAAATGACAGAAGGGGATTTCGAAGATCAGTTGCGCGAATCTGATGCTCGCGGCTACCTGTACGAGCCGCAATACAGCGATGAACAGTTGCGGGAGATGGAGGAACAAGATGCGGCCGGAGCAGCTGCTGCAGCAGGGGAGCAAGACCTGACTCGAGCCCGGCCAGACTCCAGCTGGGGCGGACTGGAGCTGTCAGTGCTCACGCTGTGCGCCTATGGAAACAGATAGAGAGTCCTATTGCTGTCGCGAATTTCAACGATCCCATTTTCTTCTGGACGAGATAAATTGGAAACGCCAGCCAAAGCCCGCAGGGACAAACGGACGGCTTAGTGTATAGTGAGTAACGTTATTTGGTTTGTTTTTCTTTTTTTTACCAAGACGTAATGTACAGAGTTTGGACACCCGGCATTAACACAATGTTCTTCCCTCGTAACGTTAGTCAGCTGAGCTATTGTTGTTATATTTACATCTATGATAGTATACTGTGTGCAAATAGTTCGCATTGCTAACGTTGTGCTTACTGTTTTGTAGACAATATCGCCTAACAGCCTATCGTCACTTTATGGAATGGTTCCAGCAAGGCGAGCGACTTGGTAAAGACTATCGTCTCGTTTTGCCCACCTGTGTTGTCCAGGACATCAGACGGAAATATCCAGCTCCTGACTGACAATACTGTGAATGAATATAAGGAAACAGCCGAAGCTCTGGAAGAGCTTTGAGTGTAAAAGTGTTAATATTAATTTTAAGTTAATATAAAAGTTATAACTCCCATCGGTTGTGGTTCTTTTTATAAACCTTTAAACCTTTACTGTTACTAGAGTATGTATTAGCCTAGAGAATGTGTGGAGAAATTTTTCGGATACTGCCGCCTGTAACCGGTAGGCGTGGTTTGGGAGTGGCCTGGCCTCGTAAGGGCAGCAAAGCAAGTGCATTCTGGGAGTTGTTGTCTTTCAGCCACATGAGTAAAAAATACATTTTCTGCCTTTTCTCAGTCTAGAATGCTTCAATTTAAAAAATAATTTCACATTTCTACTATATAAATGATCACTATTAAATACACATTCATGTTCCCAGAGCTGAAGTATCCCTTTAATTCAATTCACATTTATTTGTATAGCATTTTTCACAATACATATCGTTTCAAAGCAGCTTTGCAGAAAATGCATGTGTTTAAATTACAATTTAGAGTGATCTATTATCAGAGGTGACTGTGTGTAATGCATTTCAATTAATTTTCATTCAGTTTCATTGTTAAACAATGCATTAAGTTAAGGCAGAAACAATGAGCTCATTGAAGTAAAGAATACATGTTGTTAAATTATTAGGAAACATAGAACATTTTAGCATTGGTGCTTTTTTACAGACTCAAAATATGAATGTAAAAAAGTCAACAAACGTTTATTTTTAGGTAATGTTATATTGTTAAAACTGGTTTCATAAGATTGGTATCGAAAAAAGTATCGTTGAGGAATCGGTATCGAAGTCAAGGTATCGGTATCGGTATTGGTATCGAAAATTTTGTTACGATCCCCAGCCCTACGTCCTTCGCACTGGCCGATTCCGGAGAAACATACGATGTAAACTTTCGTTCCTACCAAAACGTCTTCTCCGCAAATACAATAAAGCAGCACCAAACACAACAACTTATCCAGTATCCATAATGATCCAGTGATACACATTTGAGAATGAGCGCAACTTTTATTTGAAATATTTACCAACGCTCGTTTTACACGGGAATGCAATTCATTTGCTCACGGTAACACCGATTGCAAATAATAATAGCTAATTATTCTTTTTTTCCCGACCAAATGTGACCAAAACGGTTATAAAAATGCTGTCATTATAAAAGCTTGTTTTTTCTGTTTATCACATTTCATGTTGTGACACTTCTCTTCTCCCTGCTACGTCAGAGCGGCCAGAGCGTCAACAAGCTTCCCCGTACTTTTTGATCAGCGTCCTTGGCAGGGCGGCCAGAGCTTATTTGTCGCTCAAGTCGGCGGCGGTGTGTACGTACAGTACATTAACAGAAGGATGGACAAAACCAGTGAAATATCAACTGAGTTCATAACTCTGAGTACTTGTCATATTTTATTACCATTTTCTAAACTATGTGTGATAATGTGAGAAATGTTGAAGGTGTGTGAATAACTGTGGTTTGAGTGTATACTCATATGATGCTGATATCCTCATGTTCACCTGTAGTCGGGCTTCCACCTGGTCCAGTGTGGAGGCGTCCAGCGCACTGACAC